>NC_073746.1:34143377-34449984 GCF_029784135.1 Toxorhynchites rutilus septentrionalis
TGGATTCAATTATCCGGAACCGGCGCTGAATTGGAAGAATTGCTAGTTGGGGAAGGGAAAAAAGGAATTTGGAGCGTAATCTTGTTATTTTGTGGTAAATGGAGATTTTGTTTTTCGATCAACGTCGTCGCTCATCGCATGCTCGACAATGTGTTCAGAGTGCTAGCTACTTCATATTTAAAATGAGGGGCTTAGAATGCAAGGGGTGTAAGTGACTTGATCGATTTCTTTTCATCAACTTTTTCTTTAGTTAATAACTCAATTGCAAAAACGTTCCAATTTAAGTTTGCTATAGAATCTGATAGGTGAGGTTCTGACCTATCTTCCACATTGTCAAATACAGCTGAGAATGTATTTGAGGCTAAGCTATGACCAAAAGAGAGAGTCGATGTAGAGAAATCGATCAAATCACTTACACCTCTTTCATTCTAAGCCCCTCAAATGTGAGATAAATTTCTCCAGTTCAGTTTAGGATAGAGTCATCGGACTAGATCAGAACCAACTCCCTAGATTAAATTGTGAAGGCCATATACACTGCGTTTCACAACTTTAGCACCACTATTTTTTCTGAATTTCCAGAGATATGAGGGGCTTAGAACGATTACGAATTACGATAAATTCCAGATTCGTAGCCGTAGCAACCTAGCACGAAAATCTATGCAATTGAGCTTAGCGAAGATGATTTTTTTCAACACTGGTCATAAGTGCAACGATGTATACTTCAGAATAATTTACTTCTGTTTTTGCATCAAAAACAATTTGATAATTGGGTTATTTGGTATCAACTAATAACATCTGGAAGGTCATAGCACGGTTTAATGAATAGGGGCTTCATATTCTGGACTGGTCAGCTTGTTTACCAAATCAAAACCCTGTCGGGAACTTATGAGGAGTAATCGGACGAATAGTAGATGCAGTTTACAAGCAGTATGAGTGATTTGAAGAACGAGCAGTATCCTCTGTTTAGAACGAGATACGCACTACAACATGCCGCAGCAACTACCCCGAATGGATTATTTGAACTGATTGAGAACTAAAGATGATCTACGAATCTGGAATTTAACGTAATTCATGTTAAATTGACGTTAATTTTATAAAGGAGTGAGGGTTTTTCCATCTGTTTCTATAGTTATGAAACACTGGAATTTTAGTTTTTTTTTTTAATGTTTCGCGCCTGAACACAACAGTAAAGTTGGAATGGCCAGTCTTATAAATGAAGATAGTTATTGTATTCTAAACTATATACTTCATTTTAGTTTACATTTTTTGGTTCTATAGTTGTGAAACGCAGTGTATTATGTGTATCTGAAATATTAATTTTTGGGCGATATGAGCGTTGAATTCAATAGTAACAATCTTTTACTATGTTTTTACCAGGTAGTATGGTTCATGAGTGCAACAAAAAAATATACAGAGACCAAATCAGAAGTGATTTTTTGGCATGTTCAAAAATGGTGGCCCTAGAACGACATAAATAAAAAAAAGAAAATAAATAAATAAAAAAAACATTAACTACATCAACGAGGAAAAGTTTTATGATTATGAGAAAACTGCTCAAAGAAAGTGAAAAGATGCTGAATGATAAAATTAGTATTAGGAGCAGCAATCCATGGATAGAATGGTATCTTCAAATCGTTGAATGACACTCCATTCAAAGTTGCATAAAAACGAAATCCACTCGAGACACATCATTATGAAACTACAACAAAGAAAAATATAAAGTTCATCTGCATCATGTCTCACCCTCAATATCGTTGATTGGTTGGAAAATAATTTGAATCCCTAATCGCTGGCTTGACTGCTGTATAACTATTCCCCAAAGCTGCAGCTGCGTTTGTAATCTCATTGGATGGTAGCTTAATTGGAATAGAGCGAATGCATTTAGATTGTCACATTATACTGCAGCGAGACCACAGATGGCAACTTGAGCCAACAGAACAAATTTGTCTGGATCTTATCACCACATCATGCTTCGAATACCTGGAGCATCGTGCAACACACCATCGCACTGTCTCATCGAGGCTGATTTGCATTTCGTCCAGGGTTGTTGCTAGAGAAACCAAGACATATTGATAATTTCTGGGATGTCTTCTCAGGCAGCATCATGAATTCTCAAGTGTCGAATGAAAATATTTATCCACCGGCATCCATCAGGTTTCATCAGAGACGCGAATGGAACATTTATTTCTATGGTTATTGAAAAGCTATCATCGTTACAAACCGACATGGATTCATTGCCTGGTAGTACCCAGTACCCGCATATGTCGGAAGCGTAAATCGGATCGTCTACATCGTAAGTGGGTGTAATTTCGAGTGCACCTTCGGGTGGGATGATATGATTCTGCCAATGATGATGGAGAATGTACTCCTGCTTCACGATTTAATTTTCAATCACAGCTGGAGTGCTTTTTTCCATATCATCACATCATCATCATCACCATCACGGGTCCTTTTTTTGCCCGGTTCCACATCGACTCGCACTCACGCAAAGTATTTTCTGGGGAAATTTTCTCCAGCCTCCGTTCCAACGCATCCTCAAATTCGCATGCAGTGGGGAGTAATTTTTCATATGTACCCAAGCCGCCGCCCCCGTTTGCTGTTGCCCTGAGAGTGGCGGGGAAACGGTTTCAGTGCGCTGTAAAAGTTAACTGTTATAACCGCAGGTAATACACAGAAAACATGATAAAAGCTTTATTGGATGTACGGAATGGCTCTCATTAATAATGTCCTACTGTATTTTTTGTTGTTGTTGTTGCAAGCCGAAAAAAGTGCGTTCCCTACCAACTTCCCCTCTTTGCCCGGAGGTAAAAGCTTTGCGGGAAAATGACATTCTGTGATTTTTTTTGTTTTGTTTTGGTTTTCGAGGATAATGTGAATGAGTGAGATATGAGGGTGTGTTTTTCTCTGACACTTCGGGTGAGATTATTAATGACGATTATGAGTGATATCTATAAGCAAAAGATATACTTTATATACTTAGTACTTTATACTTAGTTTCGTTCAAGTTTCTCATTCATTATTGGCATCCATTAACTTACGCGGATAGGAGCGTAAAATGATTCTCAAATTAATGTCCAACATAACAGAAATGCGATGAATTGATGGGTAGAGCAATCTTAATAAAACGATGAAGGTTCTGGTAAGGTTATGTACTATGTTTGATAACTTTTTTTTTGTGTAATTTGTGGCTCCAGTAAATATGGAATAACGTAGAAGCAACAGTTTGAATACAAATATTACTCTACTCCAAAATCTTATACACGATTATTGAACGCTCATCGTACCTGTCACTTAACAACAACGAACTTGAAGATAATCTATTCATAGTCACTGAAAGACCAGACGATGGAACCTTTTGCTTATATACTGCTCAGTTGCAGACCGAACGGAAATAAACCATGGAATGTCCGACCGATTGGGGGATAGAGGGGTGCGTTGCAAGTCTGAGGTATGATTAATTAATGTGAGCAGAAGATTTTGTGGAGAGGACTTTTTTATCGTTGACTACACCCATCGTCATCCGACACTGCGTTTGGTGAGCAAATGATTATTAATTAATTAACGGAATCAGGTTGTGAGAAATCGGTAGAAAATAATTTTTGTCTGGTTGTAGATGTTTTAATATATAGGGTCGGGGAAAAAGATATGTCGTATTTCTGATCGAAATTTGACGCTTTTTTTAACATACTTAAAATTATCCAATTTAAGTCAAATATGCGCCATTTTGTTCGCAAACTTGTTGCCATTTAGAAGGCAACTTCCTTATCTCCCCCTTATAAAACCCACCACCCAAGGAGTTATTTGCAAAAAACTCAGACAGCCAGTTTTCGCAAGCGTCTTTTGAGGCCAACTTAGTATCACCAAGAGCGTTTTGCATGGTCCGGAAGAGATGATAATCACTTGAAGCCAGGTCCGGACTATACGGTGGGTGCAATAGGGCATCCCATCCGAGCTCCCGTAGCTTCTGGCGGGTCATCAAAGATGTGTGAGGCCGAGCGTTGTCCTGGTGGAAAACAACACCATTCCTATTGATCATTTCTGGCCGCTTCTGGGCAATCGCCTGCTTCAAACGGTCAACCTGCTCACAGTAGAGAATCGAATTGAGAGTTTGGTCATAGTTGAGCAGCTCATAGTGGATGATTCCCTTCCAATCCCACCAAACACACAGCAACACCTTCCTGGCCGTCAATCCGGGCTTGGCGATGGTTTGGGCCGGCTCACCGCGCTTCGACCACGACTTTTTTCGCTTTAGGTTGTCGTACGTGATCCACTTTTCATCACCAGTCACCATCTTCTTCCAAAATGGGTCGAGTTCGTTCCGTTTCAGCAGTGCATCGCAGGCGTTGATTCGGTCTAAAAGATTTTTTTTGCGTCAACTCGTGTGGCACCCATACATCCAGCTTTTTTTGGAATCCAATCTTCTGCAAATGGTTCCAAACGGTTTTATGGACTATACCCAGTTCCTGGCCAATCGAGCGAGTGCTCACATGCCGGTCTACTTGGATGATATCAACGATTTTATCGGTTTCCACGACGATTGGCCTACCAGTACGGGATGTATCTTCGACAGCCACTACACCAGAACGAAATCAATCAAACCAACGCTGTGCTGTGCGAATCGTTACAGTATCGGGTCCATGAACTACACGAATTTTTTCGGCCGCCTTCGCTGCAGTTGCAGTAGTAAAAACGTAAAATATGGCGAATTTCTTGCTTGGTGGACTCCATCTTTGACGCGCTATAACTTGAGACTGAAAAGGACAATCACAACACTGTCAAAACGACACTTGTAGCACAGATTGTCGTATTTGAATAGTCGTATAGTATGACCCGATGCGATAAGTACAACACAAGATATGTTTAAGTGTTGCCATATATTGACAATATACAACATTTCTTTTTCCCCAACCCAATACAATTCGCCGATTTTTTTTGCAACGTTCATAAAGGCTCGAAATAAGTGCTCCCGTGGTCGAGTGGTTAGTGCCCCACATTATCATGCCGGGGGTTCGGGCTCGATTCCCGTTCTGGCCGGGAGATTTTTCGTCAAAGAAATTTCTTCTGACTGTGGTCACGCGTATTCTAGAACTTGCCACTCCAGAATACATTCAAGGCGTGTTATTCGGCATAGAGTTCTCAACTAAGTAGTACTAATAATGACGCAATTGATACTTACGTTGAGAAGGGAAAGTTCCACTGCCATCCAAAAAGTTTAAGGCTCAAAAGGCAACTACCATGTCAAAGCCGGGAATTCATGTTACAAACTTAAATTAATATCCACTAAATACTAAAAATTAGAAGGCGTAAAGAGGAAAAACTTAAATCTAACGTTTACACAAAATTAACAAAAAAATATTTACCAACTACATACTGATACATGTATAACATTTTTATAAGCGAATCTCGGCCTTTTTGAAAAAGGAATATATACTCTATATCTTTGAGCCCCAGTATATTCGCAGTTGACATGGAAACAAAACTACCATATTCAATTATATAAAGGACGGTAGTCTTGTAGAGTGTCAGCATTGTACTGGGATATGTTCCCCACCAAGTACCCACAATTGAAGTTAAAAAGTTTATCCTGTGACTACACTTTCGCACTATATATAGAACATGTATTTTCCAGGTACAGCGAGTATTAAACCAAACACCCAAATATTTATATGAATACATACACCCTTTCAATAGAGCCACCGCTCATACAAAAAGATATGTTCCATTGTGTATACCTCCTCGTAAATACCATGAACTCTATTTTTATGGTCGAAAATGTCAAACCATTATTTATAGCCCAATTGTCTAGATTGGACTAGGAACGCTGTACCGATTGTTTTAGTAATGTTCTATCTCTATCAGCCGTCCAGAGACAAGCATCATCTGCGAATTAACGGCGCCAGTGGTTGTATGGTTAGCGTAACAGCCTCACAATCCGATCGGCCTGGGTTCAATCCCAGCTGGCGTCGTTGGGATTTTCTGAGGCGAAAAATCTCTGGTTACGTCTTCCTTCGGAGCGGAAGTAAAAGAAGTTGGCCCGGCTCATGAGTTGTTGAGTCTGATAGGTAGGAACAGGTGGAGTCGCCTCCCTGATGTCGGTGATTGGCACTAAAGTGGCGGAAATAGGCCGACGAAAAATAAGCGAAGATAAAAAAAAAAATCTGCGAATTGTGTCAGTACACAATCTCCTGCGAAGTAATTATCAATATCGGACACATACACATTGTATAAGAAAGGGCTAAGCGTTGACCCCTGAGCTAGTCCAAAATTGCTCGTTCTGTGGCACATCTCCTGATTATTAAAGTAAAAATACATAAATTTAGTTGGCAGCAAGGTGAACAAAAAAGTGGTCAGTAATTGAGGCACTCCATAGTCTTGTAATTTTATACATAGTTTATCAATTAATACGTTATCGTAGGCACCTTGCACGTCTGTGAACACAGTTACTAGCTCTTTCTTGAGTTCAAACGCTTTTTGAATATCAGTTGCCAAAAGAGCAAGACAGTCTCTTGTACTCCTTCCTTGACGAAATCCCTACTGCGTGCTGGAAATAATGTAATTCTTCTCAGCCCATGTTTGCATCCTATTAACACGTTGACTGCCAAGGCAATTTTCAGAAATCTGGCCAAAAATGGCAATTTGATTTTATCACATTATATTATTAAAAACTCAAATTCTAGTACATAGGTATCATAAAAAAAATTTTTTTGTTGCTTTTTTCATAAAAAAAAAGGTCATACGAATTATCTCGTAGTTGGCTTCTGGAACAGAAATCTCTTCGCGGAAGCCAACTACGAGATAATTCGTGCACAGACACGTTTCTACCTGTCGCGTCTCTAATCTCTGAATCACAGATACGCGTGCATATTTTATCATATTTCATCAGTAGTGCTGCAGAACCTGTCGAGTACATCACATTTACGTTCCTCTTGAGTGTTTTGTTTTATAATTATTGTTGTAATTAAATTATCAAGAACCCAATATGGAAAAGAAAAGATCACTGACTCAAAATGAAATGGAGTATTACGCAAATCTCAGTGATTCAGAATTTGACGAAATGTTTGATGAGGATGATAACGATAGTAGTGATTATGAACCTTCTGATAATTCAAGTGATAGTGAAGATATAGTCGTCTCCGAATGTGAAGTTGATCCTGAACTTGAAGATAATAACGATGATTCTCAAACAACAACATCAAATGCGAATGATGATTTGTGGACAGAAATTCAACAAAATCCTGAATTATTTATTTTCCAAGAAAATATTGGTGTGAAATTGGATACGGCAAATTTTACGGTACATACGCTGGTGGACTTATTTTTTTCGGATGAATTTCTTGCATTACTGGTGGAACAAACTAACTGCGCAAGAAATGGAAAAACGCAAAGTAATAAAAAAAAACTAACAGGTTATCACAGTGGAAAGATGTCAGTGCTGCAAAGATGAAAGTTTTTATTGGACTTTTGTTGCAAATGGGACCTTGCACTTTTCCATCAATCGAACATTACTGGAGCACAAACAAGCTATATAATGTAAACATTTGGCGCTCACATATGAGTCGAAATCGATTCCAGTTGATACTGCGTTATTTTCATTTGGTTGATAACTCAATACCATCTGCCGACAGATTATACAAGGTGAGACCGATACTACATCATTTCAATCATGTTATGCGTGAAAGCTATGTACCAAATAGAAATATTTGTATTGACGAATCCATGATGCTATGGCGAGGAAGATAGCTTTTCCGCCAATATATAAAAAATAAAAAACACAAATATGGTTTCAAATTGTATGAACTATGTGAGTCCGACGGTCTTGTCATGAAAATAAAGATTTATAGCGGAAAATGTGAGGAAACTGATAATGTAACTGTAGGGCACACTGCTGACGTTGTTTTACATTTACTGGAGGACTATCTGGATAAGGGATACGCAGTGTACATGGATAATTTTTATAATTCTGTTACTCTTACAAAACTGCTAACTACACGAAAAACTTATGTGTGTGGAACCCTACGAAGCAATAGAAAAGGAAATCCCAGAGATGTGGTAAATCGCAAGCTGAAAAAAGGGGAGTGTATTTAGCAGCAAAATGGACCCGTTACTGTATGCAAATGGAAGGACAAACGAGATGTCCTTAGCATTTCAAACATGCATGCTGTTGAAATGGTAGAGGTCTGTAATCGCAATGGAAAAATTTCTATGAAACCGAATATAATACGAGATTACAATAATGGAATGTCTGGCATAGACCGATCAGACCAAATGCTTTCATACTACTCATCTCTAAGAAAGAGTATTAGATGGCCCAAAAAGGTTTCATTACATATTATAGAGATATATATACACAATGCTCACAAAATGTTTCAAAAAGTTACTTCTTCTAACGTAAAACTAATAAAGTTCAGAGAAGAATTCCTCACCGCGTTGATTGATGAAGAAATTCAACCAGTTTCAAAAAAAATTAAATTGCAAGAGCTACATTATTTAGAGAGTTTGCCACCTACCGAAAAAAAAGAGTGCCCAACAAAGCCTTGTCGTATATGTACCCAAGCAAAAAAAAAACGCCGAGAAACGCGTTATTTCTGTCCAGTCTGCAAAGAGAAGCCAACCCTTTGTGTGGAAAATTGTTTTAAGAATTTCCACAAAAATCAATAAAATATTATGCAACCTCTTGAATTTCAATTAATTTTTATAATTATATTTTTTGTTAGTTTCTAAATAAATTTTCTGTTCGTGGAAGCTAGCATTGATTTTTTGTTCTTTTCCTAGAAGCCATCTATCTATATTAGCACTGATATATTACGAGTTTAATCGTAAATGCACAAAAATGGTAAGTAAACATAGGACGAGATAACTCGTAGTTGGCGTCCTTAAAAAGATCGCAATCTACGAGTTATCTCGTAGTTGGCAGTCAACGTGTTAAGCATCATCTTTCCCAGAGTCTTTCTCGGACGACTAATAATACTTATTGGCCGATAAGACTCAATATCATCAGAATCCTTTCCAGGTTTCGAGATTGGTACCACTTTGACATCTCTCCAACAGTTGGGAATTTGATTATAAACAACAATGTTGTTGAAAATTGTAATTACAATCTTCTTAGCAGAAGCAGGGAGATTTTTCAGAAGATGGAACTTTATGTTGTCTAATCCTGGAGCAGAATTCGAGCAGTCTAATAGAGCAATCTCCATTTCCAAAAGCGTGAACCTATCTCCAAGTGACAAAGTAGAATACGGTCGATTTAGTTTTTTGGAGCACAATTTTGAACAAAAGCCGGGAAATCTTATCAGCGAAGCCATGTAACCACTCATGACTCCATGCTTCTTTTGTAACATCAGGAACAACTATGTTTCGCAGTTTCCTAGCTAAAGTCCACAGTGGTTTCAAAGAAGTATTTCTATTTAAAGTGGCCACAATGTTCCTCCAATATTCCCTTTTTTTGTCTTTGAATATTGTTTTTTTATTTGACCTCAAGTTGTTTGTAACTTCAATAGTTTTCCTTAGTACCATTTTCTCTGAAACGAATAAAGGCATCAGATCGTTCTTTCTTCATTTTCGAGCAATCAGCATCCCACCATAAGATTGGCGCCCTTCTGCGACTATTCATACGAAGAGGTTTTGTTTGAGATCCCATAGCTGATTCTTTGATATTTTTCAGTAAATGCTCATACTGATCCAAAAAATGCATTGACTGATCACTTTCATTCTACCATCCATCGCAGATGAAAATGTATTCCAATATTTCTACACAGGTAGGGGCATTTTTTCAATGATCTTCAACCAGATTTTTTTGAACAGAGGAATCAAATTGTTGAGCATTGTCACCCATGTGCCGGACAACTGGAAAGTTTCGGTGATCATATCAATCAAAAACTCAAACGTTACTTTCAAGCTAGATTCTTCAGAATCGGATTCATTTTGACAGTTTGACTGCTTAGGCAAACTAGGAAAATGCTTTGCATCATCAATATCGGGAGGACTGGCCTTTTCCTTCGCTTTAGGCATACTGTGAACAATATTTTTAACACCACCTGTAACAGCATTGTCAGTACCGACATCAGCAGCAACAGCGGTACTAAGAGGAGGACGTTCGGAAGTTTTCGTCTTTTGGGAGGTATCTTGTAGCTGCAGTGAGCTTGAGGTTATTCTAAATCATCGTTGTTCGTATCTTCATCAGTCAAACTGCAATATAAGTTAAGCATTGGTGAAGTCTGGTGTAGTTGATAGTGATTTGACAGTTTGGGCATGAGACAGATTCGATATGTTGATGATTTCCTTTATCAGGCTTTTCGGCTTGGTCGTGTACTGTGGACATAATCTAGTTTCAACATGAACACCCTTGCAAGCGAAACAAGTGTCTTTCGGAACCTCACAAATTGTTTCATCATGAGTTCCTCAACATCTGCCGCACTTAGCTTTGTTATTACACAGTTTCTTGGTGTGGTTGAACTTTTTGCACCCTTCACAAACCATAACCTTTGGGGCGAAAATTCGAACCGGCATTAGTACATGGCCAATTTCAGGATACGTAGGAAGTATGGTCCCATGAAAGGTAATCTTAACGGAGCGAGATGGAACATATTGTTGAGGTGAGTTTGGAATACCTTCAACTAGCCTTTGACATTCGAGAACGCGCACAGATTTTTGTCTGCCATCTTTGAGTTTACCGCTTCCTTGATTAACCACGGGTTCGAAATCGATCTCGGCTTCATCCACCACTCCATCAATTTCAACGTAGAAGCAGGAAATATATATTCTGTACAATTTGCACAGTAACTCATTTTCACCAGATTTATTGGCCTCGCTGAGATCAGAAAAAATAATCCTCAGCTTACCGTAGTTCACTTTTTCAATCGATTTCACATTCTTGAAGCACCTGTAAAGTTTCGCGGATACTAACAATACATTGATTGGTTTCTCAACTTGTCGAACAAAAACAACGTAGGGAGCCTTTGCCGTATCCGGATACACGCGGAGCCGTTTGGACTGTGGGACATTAGCAATGGGATCATTTGAGACCAGGTTAACACAAGGAGAATCGGAAATCGACGGGACATTGTCAAGAACCTCCATCTCGACTGGCAGGGTTTCTCCAGAACCCCCGCTTTCGGGGTCCATAGTAGCGAAAGATTCCTTAATATTTCTTTTGAACAATAACTTTCTACCAAACAATGAGTCGAACTACAGTAACTCAAATTCGTAATCGTACTCCACCATGCAGATCTCTATTACCTTCTTTTGAAAGTCGAAAACGAGCTTTCGGAACATTCTATTTAGATAAAGTCATAGTGTCATATGAGAGTTAAAAGGTTTGCTATCTGTTTTCAGATTAATGGTTTTTATTTCTCTACAAATGGCGAATGTATGTGCTAATGTATGAAAATTGACTCAAATTCATAATCGTACGCTGGTTGAAATCTCTACTCGATTTCGCAGGCGTTGGCCAATTTTCGAATTCCATCATTAGCAAGGTATCCCTTGTTCATTGAAACTATCTTTAGTTGTCTTTGGCCTTATGTATGAGTTTTTTGGTATATTCGGAAGGAGTATTTATCAATTTTTTCATCAAGTGGTTTTCAAATACTCTTTCCGAATACATAAAAAACACGTAGATAAGGCTAAAGACAAATGAAGATAGTTTCAATGAACAAGGGATCCATACTAATGATGGAATTCGAAAATTGGCCAACGCCTGCGAAATCGAGTAGAGATTTCAACCAGCGTACGATTATGAATTTGAGTCAATTTTCATACATTAGCACATACATTCGCCATTTGTAGAGAAATAAAAACCATTATTCTGAAAACAGATAGCAAACCTTTTAACTCTCATATGACACTATGACTTTATCTAAATAGAATGTTCCGAAAGCTCGTTTTCGACTTTCAAAAGAAGGTAATAGAGATCTGCATGGTGGAGTGCGATTACGAATTTGAGTCACTGCATTAAAGAATGACAACAATATGATGCTTAGCTCTGAGACTGAAAAACAATAGAATAAACTCGAACTGAACTGTTGAACGATTATAATACTCGACTACTCTGGGCAACGGTTGAGCTGCGAATCAACAATTTACCGATGGGGTGTGTTAATCAATTTTGTATTGTCTGCAACATTAGCAAGTGATGCGATTTTTTTTTTTTTTTTTTATTAAATTCGTTTATTTTTACAGGCTCAGTTACATAAGTTTAAAGGAGCCGAATTCTTAATTATATTTTTATTACTATACATAAACATTTTCTAAATCTAAGGTAAGTAAGGTAGAAAACCGATTACTCGCGGTCTACTCGAGTTTAGTAGGGTGACATATTTGTTCAGGAAAAGGATGGGATATAAGGAAATTGTTACAATAATGATAATCTCACACACTCAATTCTTAAATCTATTCGTATATCTATTGTGTATTAACATTTCAACTTTTTCTACTGTTTGTAGCAAGGGGACCAATTGCACGCAAAGGATATAAGGATATAAGGATAATCACACACGAACATCGATAGCTTTAAGGAAAATATAGATTTGGGACATGTAATCAAGGTCTAACCGAGCCAACACATCTCTCACCGGCACATTGGGCTGTCTTCCTCTAGCCCTGAGGGAGTTTTCTAAATTCGATCTGGCGACAAGATACAACTCGCACGACCAAACAACGTGCTCGATGTCGTGGTAACCGTGGCCACAAACACACGACTCAAGTCCAGACTTTTGAACCATGGTTTGAAGCTAACCTTAGGGATAATTGAGTGGAGCCACCGGCCCAATTCATCTTCGTTCCATTTGCGTTGCCAATTAGCGATGGTATTTTTACGGACTAAAGAATAAAATTCATTTAAGGCGATTTGACGCTGATAAATATCGCCTTCAATCGCACCTACCTTTGCTAATGAGTCAGCCCTCTCATTACCCGGAATTGAGCAATGAGAAGGGACCCAGACAAAGGTAATGACATAACAGCGTCTGGTTAAAGCACTCAAAACTTCTCGTATTCTCTCAAGGAAATACGGCGAGTGCTTTTCCGGCCTCACTGAACGGATAGCTTCGACAGAGCTAAGACTATCCGTTACAATGTAATAGTGTTCAACAGGTCGTGAGGCGACGCTGTCCAGCGCCCAGTATATCGCTGCCAATTCAGCAATATATACCGAGCAAGGATTCTGAAGACTGTGTGAGGTGCTAAAAAATACGTTGAACACTCCAAATCCTGTGGACTCATTCATAGAGGACCCATCAGTAAAGTACATATTATCGCAATTGATACGCCCATACTTTGCATTAAAGATCGTAGGAACGATCCCCGATAGAAGATAATCTGGAATTCCATGGATTTTCTCCTTCATGAACAGATCAAAATGTACAGAGGAATTGATGTAGTCAGGAAAACAAACACGGTTGGGAATATACGAAGAAGGAACAACCTGCATGGAGATGAATAAATTCAAAAATTTAGCTCGATCAGTTGCTAAAATTTCCGATCACCAATGGGTTCATAACCTTACACCGGATGAGGAACCGAAGAGATAATAAATTGAAGCGATCTTTTAGTGGGAGTACGCCTGCCAAAACCTCGAGACTCCTGGTATGCGTTGAGGGCATACATCCCAACGCGATACGGAGACAAAGATACTGAATTCGCTCGAGTTTAATGAGGTGTGTTTTGGCAGCTGATTGAAAACAGAAACTGCCATACTCCATCACTGAGAGAATAGTTGTTCGATACAACATTATAAGATCTTCTGGGTGGGCTCCCACCAGGTGCCGGTAATTGTACGGAGAAAATTTATTCTTTGTTGGCATTTTTTACTCAGATACCTAATATGGGCCCCCCAAGTACATTTAGAGTCGAACCAGACCCCAAGATACTTGAATGACATAGCATGAGTGATCGGTTTACCCAAAAGTTGAAGCTTTGGTTTTGCTGGTTTATGCTTCCTAGAAAAAACCACCATCTCTGTTTTCTCCGTGGAGAATTCGATCCCTAGCCCAATGGCCCAGGTTGAAAAATTGTTCAAAGTATCTTGTAAGGGTCTTTGCAGGTCGGATTCGTTTGATCCTACGACAGACACCACTCCATCATCTGCAAGTTGTCTTAGGCTGCAATTTTGTGTAAGGCAATTGTCGATGTCGCTTACATAGAAGTTGTACAAAAGGGGGCTTAAACATGAGCCCTGGGGGAGTCCCATGTAGGAGACCCGGCTTACTGTCGAATCTCCATGAGAAAAGTTCAAATGTTTCTCACAAAGCAAGTTATATAACATATTATTCAATAGAGGCGGCAGTCCCCGAGAGTGTAATTTGTCTGACAAAACCTCTATTGAAACAGAATCAAAGGCCCCCTTTATGTCCAAGAATACTGAAGCCATTTGTTTTTTTTTCGGCGTAAGCCATTTGAATTTCTGAAGAAAGCAACGCAAGACAATCATTCGTCCCCTTGCCCCTGCGGAACCCATATTGTGTATCTGAGAGTAGGCCATTCGTTTCAACCCATCGATCAAGGCGAAACAAGATCATTTTCTCCAACAATTTCCGTATACAAGACAGCATTGCTATTGGGCGGTACGAATTGAAGTCGGACGCGGGTTTTCCGGGTTTTTGAATAGCTATAACTCGTACTTGTCTCCAATCATCTGGAACAATATTATGCTCCAGAAACCGATTGAATAAATTTAACAAGCGATGTTTCGCCACATCAGGGAGGTTTTTCAACAAGTTGAACTTAATTCTATCTGTCGGCGATCGATACACGCCGACCTTACGACGCGAGTTGGGTTGCCGGTCAGTATTCGACGTTCTGCTGAACAGACCGTCCAAGACTTAACCAGAAGTTAGACAATGAAAATCCCGCGTAACGAGAACTCCAATGATAACTTCCTTGCAAGGGAGAGGTTTGGTTAGAACCGTCCTGCAGTACAGGCCAATTCTAATTCCAAGTTTGTTTGTAAGTTTCTATGTTCCACTTGCAGCACAAGTGAAACAGAGTAACTCAGGATTTGTAGCGAAGTGAAAGATGCAACTTAGTAAACTTCCTCACGCCGGAGGAAAACCTTTTTCGGATGTAGAGGACCCGAACGTACTACTTGAATATTCTTTGGATACTTTATTGATACTGATTATTTACATGCTTTGTGGGTTCTTAAATACTAAGATAATGGACTGTCAGCAATTTTGATGCCCCTTGCTTCCCAGTGTGAAAGGAGTTACAATTTCATTCAATAATATTTTGCCACCCGGGAAGCAAAGGGCGTTCAAATTCGGTATCCCTTTCGAATCGGGAATATGTGGCCATGCTATACTTTTTATACAGTATGTTCTCTTCCAGTCGCTGGTTAGGTTAAACCGCGACGAAATCTAATTGCTGATCCTAGCACAACTGACCTATATCCATACTCGCGAACGCGTGCGCATAATGAATCAGCTCTTTGTAATCTGATCCCCCGCTCGGTCAGTGGCACGGCAGCGCGCTCATATTGTCGCTTTACAGCTGGTGGAAGGAAAATTGAACGAACGCTAACAGCTGATTTCAGCTAGCGGCGACACTATCCGATCCCGGAGCAGAATTGTTACATGAAAGGAGAGCAAGAGAGAATTCTACCATCGAAAACTTGGAATCAAGATCGCACCTATCTTGTGGTATATCTCGAACAATTTTCTGCACGAGAGCGGAATCGGGACAATCCTTCCGTGCAAAATTAAAAATCCATCGATGTGAATATTCTTCGCTTTCATTCGTTGAAGAGCGATTTCTCATGTTTCGAGCCACTTTCCATAATTTTTTCATTGACGTTTCTCGTGAAAAACCTCCCACGAAATTTCGCCAATAAGCACGTTTTTTCCCTTTGATCAAATTTTTGAACTGATTCTCAAGGGCTAAATACGTTTGAAAATTTTCAGCAGTTCCACGTTTCCGAAAAGCTTTAAATGCATTCGATTTTTCTATATAAAGCTTGGAACATTGGCTATCCCACCATAGATTGGGAGGCCTTCGGTAAATGGTGGAACCTGGGATGGGTTTCGTTTGAGCGCGAACCGCGCTGTCATAGATCAAGCGAGAAATGAAGTTATACTCCTCCAATGGAGGTAAACCATCTCTGGAATTGATGGCCAGAGCAATCGCGTCCGCATATTTTTTCCAGTCAATGTGTCTTGTGAGGTCATATGCCATATTTATAGATTCAGAAGAATTCGACCCAGTGGTGATGGAAAATTTGATTGGCAAGTGATCACTACCGTTGGGATCCTGTATTACATTCCACTTGCAATCTAACGATAGTGAGTTCGAGCAAAGCGAGAGGTCAAGAGCACTTGGCTTAGCAGGTGGTTTAGGTACACGTGTTGTTTCCCCGGTATTCGAAATGGTCATATTGAAGCTGTTACAAAGGTCATATATCAACGATGAACGGTTGTCATCGTACTGTTCCCCCCAGGTGGTTCCGTGAGAATTGAAGTCTCCCAAGATCAACCGTGGCTCAGGAAGGAGTGAGCACATGTCAATAAGTTGCTTGCGGCTAACTGTAGCTCTCGGAGGCAAATACAAGCTGACAATACAGAGGTCTTTGCCTCTGATGTTTGCATGACAAGCAACAGCTTCGATCCCACCAATAGGTGGAAGATCAATTCGGAAAAATGAGTGACACTTATTGATCCCTAATAGCACCCCTCCGTATCTGTCATATCGGTCCAAGCGTATAATATTAAAATCGTGGAAAAAGAGATCATCTTGCGAAGAAAGCCAAGTTTCGGACAGAGCAAAAACATCACAATTGAACTTATGAATTAAAAATTTAAATGTATCCAATTTAGGGATAAGACTACGACAATTCCACTGTAAAACAGTGATATCTCCGACCTCTCTATTTAAATTAGACATCATGAGAGATAATCATTGCAAGGAGGGGCCATGTTTGCATTAATTGCTGCAAAATTGTCTTTAATACTGGAAGCATTTCGGTGACAATGGTTCTGATGGAGTCGGAAACATTAAAACACGTGAAAATTTGATCCACAAGGTCGGACAACTTTATGAATCCCGATTGGGAAGTTGAACTTGACGGAAAAACAGGGACATTTGGGGTTTTTGATGTTCCCTCGAATGCTGGGTCGTTCAAAGGTGAACCATTCCCACGGAAGCCAGGAGGAACCTGATTTTGCTTGTCCGCTGCACTCGTTTTTTTAGGCAAACTAACTGGGGGTATCACCGGAGGGACTTGTCCTTGAACGTTGGGAGTGGTCACATTTTTGCACCGGGGATTCCCTTGAGAAATAGGCGGCGTGCCCCCGTTAGCTGTATCCGCTTCCATTTCGTCAACTGGCAACGTGGCGTAAACATTATGTGTTTTGATTGGTTGTTGTTGTTGAGCCAGTGGAGAAGCGCCCTTCAAATTTTCCGCGAAAGTGCGTTTAGAGCGTTCCCTCAAAGAGCGCTTCTGTTTCTCCCAGCGACTCTTGTATGCTTCACAAGCTGAGAGCACGTGTGGGGTTCCCCCGCAATATGGACACTTTTTTACCGTCGCACTGCAGGCTTCGCCCACATATTGCTCTCCGCAAGTGGCACAGCGTTCTTTATTGGCACAATAAGCAGCCGTATGACCAACTGACTTGCACTTTTGACAAATCATTGGCTTCGGAATAAAAAGTCGCACGGCTAACCTCAATTTCTCTACCATCACGTAGTCCGGGAGAGCTGAACCAGCGAAGGTGACTCGAAACGAGTCGGACGGCGTAAATTTGGTTTCACCCCCTTCATGGGAAACTGTTCCGAGCTGGCGGCAACCCAAGATCTTAACAGTCATCGAGGGCAGTTTCTTAAAACGGCCAGTACCTTCACTCGTAATGTATTCGCACGTCAGACCCGTTTCGGTTATCACACCCTCAATTTCAACTACGTGAGAGGGAATGTAAACCCGATACTCAATTGTAAAATGCTGGTCGACAACAATCTTGTTTGCGTCCTTTCGATCAGTCACGACAACTCGCAATTTGTTTGGTCTAACCTTCGAAATTTCCGACACGGAGGTATACCTTGCCAGATCTTTCGCGATCTGCATGACTTTCAAAGCTTTTCCATTTGGTTTGGGCCGAAAGAAAACAACCCATGGGCCAGTTCCAGATGCATCTTCTGGATAGACCTTGACACGGGGAGAGGACGTACCAGAGGGGGAAGACGAGGACAAGGATTGAGTGGGAAGGGAGACAACATGGGGAGTAGGCGAAGGTAAGGATTGAGTGGTAGCGGGGATAACAGAAAGGGAACCCGAAGTGGAAGGTAGGGTGGGAGCGTCAAGAGGTGGAGAGGAGAGATTTGCGATTTTTTTTATGAGGGGGCTTATTAGCATGAGCTGATTCGTCCCCAGAAGAAACATCTTGCGATTTAGGAACACGTTTAAGTGTTTTCCCTTTTTTACCTGATGGGGGGGATTCATTGGTTTCATTGCCTGAGATCTCCATATTCGGAGACCCCCCACCTTCCCCACCATGGCACTTAAATTCTATTTTTTTAAAAATATTTCACAATAATAAAATAAAAAATTATAATATTTCAAGAAAAAAATAAAATAAAATATAATATTTATAATATTTTCTCTAAATGTATTTTTATGCGTATTCACCTAAATGCGCACCCCGCGCAGATAATATTCGACTCGTTCTGCACCGTCCAGTTGATCACGTGTTGGCGTCTATTGCTACACTGCTGTAGGTGTATTGGTGAGCGAGCGCACCTACGTCGGCGGTGGAAATGGCGATGATTCGGCGATCAAAATTGTCTCTCTATAGACCTTCACCAGTATCTGCTGTGAGAAGCTATTCACTGCAGCTGGTGGGAATTGTTGAGCGCACTTCACTGTTCCCACAATTAACACGCGATGGAAGAAGCACACTTGGTTGAGGAAAAAACACCAGCCAATAACAATAGCTGTTACCGAAACGCGAGCACAATTGCACAAAGCGTCCGATCGCTTCAAGCTGAACTGTGTGAATGAGTGATGCGATTTGTTCGAACGAAAAATTTGTCAACGACAACTAAATACTTATGCTGAATAATGCCTCATGCTCGGATAATTTATTAAAATATCACTCCTCCTTGCAAGAGTAGTTTCATACAAATTCAAAAATTCATATCACTCTATGTCAAATTACAATTCCTACAAAAACTCAGGATGCGACTGAGCTACGTGTTACAAACTACCGAAAAACATACCCATGTCGATGGTGAATCAACGTCGTAACCACAACGATGGTTCTTGGATACATGAAATGGACAAATATCCCAGCTATCGTAGCATTTCTCTTAAGGCTACCCTACTCTGGCTAACCAAAATCCTTCTCAACGGAGAAGCAACCAATCCAACCAAACCCAAATTTGATATTGCTTAATATGATAATATTTCCACTGCGGGACTCGTCTATCTAAACACATAGCAACATGCAAGAAAAAATCCCAAAACAAGGTTGAAGTTCTGTGCGCTGATGCTCTTTTCATCAAGGTAGAACCGAAATTGTTCCCAGAGATAACTGAGATTCCATGAAAACCACATTTTTAGTTCACATTCCTACCAGTTTGTTGCGATCGACTGCGGTCATGCTGGTGAATATGGTTTACTTGCGGGAAGTAATCAAATGTGTTTGTGTGTGTGTTTTTTTTTCTAGTACACTTTGCTGCACTCATTTCATCGGATATTTTGAATTCTTTCTGTTTCCCAGGGGAATGAAAAAGTCAGCTATCATGGAAAACCGAAAATTGTTCGAAGAACAGCATCAGTAATGACATTCTAAACGATACTCTGTGTTCTGGAATGAAAATAAAATATAAAAGACTCACAACTAACATTCGTGTTTCGTAATGTTCATTTGAAAAATGTATTAAACAGCAAAATAACGAGACCCCTTTTCTATACCTGTTGTTTACCCATGACATCAAATTATAAAGCTGTTGAAAAGCAGATTACTCCATTCCAAATAGCAATCCACTGAACCATTTAACGCGGTGGAAATAGTTGCACACAGCTGAAAGTTGAAAGTCATTCGAAATTTATTGCCCATCTCAACTGGGCCCCCTCCAGAGTTGTGGAGAGACGGAGAGGCAGAAGCAGGATCGATGCATTTTGCAAAGCCAGCCTTCAAAAGCCGATCTGAACACGCCCCGGTTGGTTGCAACGGTTGTTGCGCCGCACCACGTAAACTCAAAACGAGGCCATTCCGTGAATAATTCAGTGCCCCATCTGAACATAAACTATAAAGGAATGAATTGGAATAAATAGGGCGGCTTGCGTTGCATTTTCCTGGTTCGGACAGACTTGTTATGCTGCCACTCAACTGTTTGTCAAATGCTGGAGCAGGGAATGATTCGTTCCGTTCCGTGGATGAATATTATTTTACCCTCAGCGAACGACTAATTCTAGAAGTAGTAAATGCTTCGTACTCATTCATGTTCAGTTAGGGTAGAATGTTATAAGTTCAGTATGCCAGGTTTTATTTGTGAACATTAGAAAACTTGGATTCACAGTTACACATAAATGAACCGATGTACGACTCCCGATTCATTTTTCGTTAAGCTAGAATCCGCTATATCTGAGGAGAATTCTAACGAATCTACAGAGGGTGGCTGAATTATTAACTCAAACCAGACAAAAATGTTGCCAAAGATTCAGATCTGAAATGTGAAATCTATCGTTTATAGTAATTTTGATTACATTATAATTTTTTTAAGAATACATAGAATTTTTTTTCACTTCCGTCTTTTGAAAATCATGCTGTTTTTTTTATTAATCCGTTTATTTTTACAGGCTCAGTTACATAAGTTTAAAGGAGCCATACTCCTGACTATATTTCTACTAGCATATAATAGCATGTTTCCCTAATTCTATGGTTAATAAAATAGGAAACCGATTACTCGCGGTCGACTCGAGTTTAGAAGGGTGACACATTTTCATTAGGAAAAGGATGGGATATAAGGAGATGTGTTAACACTCACACTCACATTCACATTCACATTCTCATTCAAACTGACACTTCACACTCAATTCTTAAAACTATCCTTACATCTAATATGTATTTACAATTTAACTTATTCTAATGTTAGTAGGATGGGAGCCGATAGCTCGTGAAGGACAAAAAGGAGGGGAAAAGGATGTATGAACACTCACACTCGAAGATCGAAGCTTTAAGGAAAACATATATTTGGGACATGTAATCAAGGTCTAACCGAGCCAACACATCTCTCGCCGGCACATTGAGCTGCTTTCCTCGAGCCCGAAGGGAGTTTCCTAAATTCGATCTGGCGACAAGATATAACTCGCACGACCAAACAACGTGTTCGATGTCGTGGTAACCGTGGCCACAAATGCAGAGATTGCTGTTGGCAAGATTAAAACGGAAAAGTAGCGCGTCTAACGAACAGTGATTAGACATGAGTCGGGAGAAGTTGCGAATAAAGTCCCGACTCAAGTCCAGACTTTTGAACCATGGTTTGAGGCTAACCTTAGAGATAATCGAGTGAAGCCACCGGCCCAATTCATCTTCGTTCCATTTGCGTTGCCAATTAGCGATGGTATTTTTACGGACTAAAGAGTAAAATTCATTGAAGGCGATTTGACGCTGGTAAATATCGCCTTCAATCGCACCTACCTTTGCTGATGAGTCAGCCCTCTCATTACCCGGAATTGAGCAATGTGAAGGGACCCAGACAAAGGTGATGACATAACAGCGTCTGGATAAAGCACTCAAAATTTCTCGTATTCTCTCAAGGAAGTACGGCGAGTGCTTTTCCGGCCTCACTGAACGGATAGCTTCGACAGAGCTCAGACTATCCGTTACAATGTAATAGTGTTCAACAGGTCGTGAGGCGACGCTGTCCAGCGCCCAGTGTATTGCTGCCAATTCAGCAATATACACTGAGCAAGGATTCTGAAGACTGTGGGAGGTGTTAAAAAGTTCGTTGAACACTCCAAATCCTGTGGACTCATTCATAGAGGACCCATCAGTAAAGTACATATTATCACAATTGATATCCCCATACTTTGCATTGAAGATCGTTGGAACGATCCTTGATCGAAGATAATCTGATGTTCCATGGATATCTTGCTTCATGGACAGATCAAAATGTACAGAGGAATTGATGTAGTCAGGAAAACAAACACGGTTGGGAATATACGAAGAAGGATCAACCTGCATGGAGACGAATTCATGATATGAGCTCATGAATCCAGAATGAAAATTTAGCTCGATAAGCTGCTCAAAATTTCCGATCACCAATGGGTTCATAACCTTACACCGGATGAGGAACCGAAGAGATAATAAATTGAAGCGATCTTTTAGTGGGAGTACGCCTGCCAAAACCTCGAGACTCATGGTATGCGTTGAGGGCATACATCCCAACGCAATACGGAGACAAAGATACTGAATTCGCTCGAGTTTAATGAGGTGTGTTTTGGCAGCTGATTGAAAACAGAAACTGCCATACTCCATCACTGAGAGAATAGTTGTTCGATACAACATTATAAGATCTTCGGGATGGGCTCCCCACCAGGTGCCGGTAATTGTACGGAGAAAGTTTATTCTTTGTTGACATTTTTTACTCAGATACCTAATATGGGCCCCCCAAGTACATTTGGAGTCGAACCAAACCCCAAGATACTTGAATGACATAGCATGAGTGATCGGTTTACCCAAAAGTTGAAGCTTTGGTTTTGCTGGTCTATGCTCCCTAGAAAAAACCACCATCTCTGTTTTCTCCGTGGAGAATTCGATCCCTAGCCCAATGGCCCAGGTTGAAAAATTGATCAAAGTATCTTGTAAGGGTCCTTGCAGGTCGGATTCGTTTGATCCTACGACAGACACCACTCCATCATCTGCAAGTTGTCTTAGGCTGCAATTTTGTGTAAGGCAATTGTCGATGTCGCTTACATAGAAGTTGTACAAAAGGGGGCTTAAATGCTGTTTGTTTTATTTTCATAGAAAATAGTGTTAATGAATGTTTTCGATACTTTTTGAAGAATGATCCGTTCTCCCACGCTTCTTGGATTAAGTCTGTTTTGTTTGTGTCAAATTTATCCGCTCTTTTTTACAACTCAACCCTTTTTTTCTATGAGACTTAAGGCGTTTTCTTACTAAGCGCACGTTCATGGGTCCAATCGCAGAACTGTTCATTGATTGATATTCGAATCTACTCTTTAAAATTACCTTTTACTATAAAATTCCTAGTGCTTCTACCAAAACTCGTCATTATAATATTATGATTAGGGGATTATTTTCAGACACACTTTTCCGTTCCGTTCAAGATTTTCCAACCACTTGCGAATAACATGTTTCTCCGTTACATGGAATAAATGTTTGATACAGAAAATATGATAGAATAAATCGGACATGAATCGGACAATTCCTTCCTCGAGTTTTACTCTTATCAACACATTCGGCGATACTTTTTTATTGGTATAGATAGAAGAAGCTATATGTGAGTTTAGTGAGTTTTATCACATTAAAATCAAGATCAATTTTGTTATCGCAAACATCAAATGCACTAACAACGCTTACCACTATGAAATCGTAGAACATATGGGAATTGAATTTTCGCAAATCTTCCTCTTTTCTTCAGAGTTTTCCGAAAGTGTTCAATTGTCATGTTTGGTTGGAATATGTTTGATTGATATATGTGTTTTAATTTTTTAGAACCCCCTCCCATTCCAGTGAACGGAGGGGTGTCGTACCATCATAGAAACATCGCTCGCACCCAAAAGCCCTCACATCCCAAATTTGGTTCCGTTTGCGTGATTGATTTTCGAGTAATGCAGATTTTTTTTAACCACCATAGAAATATTTATTGCACCCTAAAACCTCAATATGTCTAATTTGGTTTCATTTGCTTGATTAATTCTCGAGTAATGCACAAATTTGTGTTTCATTTGTATGGCAGCCCCCCCCCATACATTGAAGAAAAAAGTGAAATAAAATGACAGCATTTCCAAAATTTGCAGAAATTGCCACTGGAAACTGTATAAGTACACACCCGAAGAGCCCATCGCTGGATCATCCGAAGTTCCTGCTGTCGTCAGCCAAGGTAAGCTTTAGGTTTCAATAAACTGACTTGAGTGTATTAGTAAAAATTCTAATAACGAACCTAATAAGTTAATTGTTCGCAAGGTTGCTAAATATGTATTTTTTTTATTAAATTTCTGTTACCGTCATTACCGTCACTAGAAACACCAGTTTGGAATCAATCAGGAGTATTTCCAGCGTACCTTCTACAAGCGAGGATGAAATCATTCAGCAACTCAAGGAAAAGTTTCGAAAAACTCATGGCAATAATTAGAAGTATCGTATTCTCACCACTCTGCCTAAAAGCTGGTCAACCTAGAAAATAATGAAGGAATTCGATGTTTCTCAACATATGGCAGAAAAGGCCAAAATATTACGGAGGACAAAATATTACGGAGGGCATAATGACAACACCGGCAAAAAGGCTAAGCAGTACGTCTTCGGCTGAAGAAACTCTATCACTCGTGCGTGATTTCTATACCAGTGATGAAATAAGTCGAGCGTGTACAAGAAAAACAAGACTATGTTATTCAAAAAAAAATGGTAATGGCAAGGTATATATACAACGAAGATTGGTGTTATGTAATTTACAAAAAGCTTACGCCATTTTCAAAGAACAATATCCTGCAATTAAGATAGGGTTTTCAATGTTTGCAAGTAACCGCCCAAAGCATTGCATTCTGGCAGGAAAGAGTGGTACACACACTGTTTGCGTATGTGTTTATCACCAAAATATCAAACTAATTTTCAAAACTCTTCATGATAGAAAGGCACTTCCAGCTGATGCAAAATCATACCAAGACATATTGTTAAAAACTCTTTGCACCAACCCCACAGTGTTGGTTAGTGGAATTGGAAACTCAAGAATTCATAGACATGTTTCTGAATAAATTAGCTGATTAGTCACCACATCATTTCATAGCTGAACAACAAAGAAGATATTTGAAATATGTGAAAACTAACTTGAAAGTGACGGAATGTGTAATAATTTGTGATTTTTCTGAAAATTTTTCATTTGTTGTACAAGACGCTGTACAAGGTTTACCAGTTTCACTGTGATCGCGGAGTCTTCCAAGCATAACCACGTTGCAGTTCGTTTATTCATTGTAGATTGTGTTAATTTTATCAAAAGGAAGTTGCCTGACCTTAAGAAAGTTCACTTTTTCTCAGATGGATCAGGTAGTCAGTACAAAAATAAGATGACAGCCTTTAATGCCGAATGAAAAAAGAGTTTGGTATAGATGCGGAGTGGAACTTTTTCGCCACATGCCATGGGAGAGGTCCATGTGACGCTTTAGGAGGAGTTTTGAAGCGGAATGCTGCTAAAGCAAGTTTACAGGGTCTTCACATTACAACTGCAAAAGAACTTTATACATGGGCAATTTCCGAAACAGATTCGAAAATGCACTATGGTTTTTTGTTCAGATACCAGTTATAAAGCAATGGAAAGAAAACTTAAAACCCGTTATAATCATGTGAAGCAAATTTCCGGAACTCAATTATATCATAGTTTTAGACCAGAAAATTAAAATAATATTATCGTAAAACGATTCTCGTTCTCGGAAGAAGAACATTCTGTGAAACTGTAAAGGAGCTTTAAGCATGCTTTATACCTAGAATTAAAAATATGAAAAATATAACAGATGAATTTCAATTCCTACCCACTAGTAGTCTCTACATTTCTTGCCTCTACCTGAGACATCTTTACCTGATACATGTTTTTCGTTGTCCTTAATCTTTGAAATATGTGAAACATGTATTTTTTGTACTTTTTTATTTTTTTTACCATATAAAATAGGAGTTTTGTGAAAATTTAAAAAAAAAATGAGTCCAAGATGGTAAAAATATTTTTACGAAATATGTGGAACATCGATTATTTTGAATTTTTGAAACTTCGGATTTTTGTTTATTAACAATCAGTTTTAGCAACAAATTATGAATCTTAATGTGATTTAAAACATAAAAATCATTATCAATTTCCTTCCTAATGAAGCAATTCTCGAGATTTAAATTATTATTATGGTAAAAATATATGTTTAGGAATTACGTTGAAAAACATTGGAAGATATGTGGGTTAATACAAAACGTAGCGATATTCAGAAATCTTTTTTTATTTTGATACAAACTTTTAACATATTAGTCGCTTTGCACAACCAAAACACTAACAGTTTTCAAAGTAGAATTGAAATCCCAACAACACAAATACACCTAGTTGATCCAACCGGACGTTCTGGGTAAAAAAATAATTATCTTGTTTATGTTATGCCTAGATTGTACCTGAAGTCAGGCATCTTTAAGGTACCTCTGTATACAGCCATTCCATGTCAAACCGATATAGTGGTTCTCAGATAACTATACCTATTCCTATTTTCTACCCATTAAGCTCCCTGCGCAAAAAAAACATTTTAACTTTGAAAAATCGTAACTCAAAAACTGAAAAACGCCTCTCTGATTATTGTTTATGTTATGTGGAAAAAAAACGCAGCTTTCAAGAAAAAATATAAAAAATATAGCTCCCTTGGTCCCGAAACCATGTAAGCTATAAATAATAAATACAATGAATAATTACAAAATAACTACGGTAAACTTTTAAAAATCATAACTTAAAAACAAAAAAAAACGCCTCTCTGGTTTCAAGATATGTTATGTAAAAAAATTCTCAGCTTTCCAAAAAAAAATTAAAAAATATAGCGCCTTTGGTCCCGAGACCATGAAAACTATAAAAAACAAATAAAATCATTAATAACGAAACCAAAATTGAAATTTTGTGCACCTCTGGTAAAAGATCAGCTAATTGGCTTTAATTTTATATGTCGATCTTTTAAATCGGCCTAGTAGTTCAAAAGTTATTAATTTTTGAAAAAAGTCATTTTTTGAAAAAAAAAAAGTGGAAAAATTTGATTTTTCGGACCACCCTAAAATGGAAATGGTCACCTTAACAAAAAAATAAAAAATACGGGTCTAATGGTTTGCGACAAAGAACAAAATTTTCACTTCCCACGAAAATCTCAGAACCACTCAGTTTGACATGGAATGGCTGTATACAGAGATACCTTAAAGATGCCTGACTTCAGGTACAATCTAGGCATAACATAAACAAGATAATTATTTTTTTACCCAGAACTGGATCAACTAGGTGTATTTGTGTTGTTGGGATTTCAATTCTACTTTGAAAACTGTTCGTGTTTTGGTTGTGCAACACGAATAATATGTTAAAAGTTTGTATTAAAATAAAAAAAAAGATTTTTCAATATCGCTACGTTTTGTATCAACCCATATGTCTTCAAATGTTTTTAACGTAACTCCTAAACATATATTTTTACCATAATTATGTATTTGGAAAAGTTGTTGGAAATTATAAGCAAATTCTTAAAATTTCATGAACATGGCAGTAATACGACAAACGTATTAAAAGAGCCTATTTTCTATAAAAAAAACAACAAAATTTGTGGGTTCTATCCATGATATAACCGCAAAGTTGACGTGGGACTACCTTAGATTAGCAATCATTTGTTTGTATTGATTAAATTTTTGATTGAATGAAACAATTTCCGAATTCAATTGAATTCAATATATTTGCTTTGTGAGTAAAAAGATTGAACAAATGTCATGTAAGGTCAATTCATGCATCGTGATAAATTATGTTCTTCGTTACAAGTAAATTTAATGACAGTCCTTATACGTTTGGTATGATACCTAGGACAAAATATGTGAACGGAAGAATTATCAAACGATTATTTTATTTTGCATTTCTCAAGTGTACGTACTTCTCGAACCGCGAATGTGCTTGATTTGATGAAGTTCAGGCACTCAGTTTCGCATATTGTTTAATCACAAGGCGTTATCGCAAATGGTTATCAACATTTTGCCTAATCATCAAATGGTATGTGTAGAAATTCAGTGAGCAGAAGATATGAAGGCATACCCAAGGCAATCTTGAATAACCGAGCCAAAGCGTTGTGTTCGTACCCGCTTTCACCAGACACTTTGGTTTAGAAGTGTGTATTAGGTAAACATATTTCAGTCGGAACAAAAACACACCCAACCTGCATTAATTTACAATGCCAATTCCTCCAGAACCCTTTATCTATTGGAAAATAACGTTTTATTGGCTACGATAGATCTGTAGAAACATTCCCTATCAATTGATGTAAACACCTTTCCGATCCAGTAAGAAATGTTCGAGTTATAAGCATTCGAAATCTTTCATTTTTTCCTGCATGTTCCGTGTTCAGGTTTTCATTTTACCCCCCATATATTCCGGTTAGACGTAGTCCCACGTCAAAATTAGAAATATTTTTATTAAATCTCGAGAATTGCTGCATTAGGAAGAAGATTGATAATAAGCTTTTTTGTTTCAAATCACATTAGGGATCATAATTTGTTGCTAAAATTGATTGTTAACATACGAAAATCTGAAGTTTCCAAAAATTCAAAAAAAACGGTGTCCCACATATTTCGTAAAAATAGTTTTACCATCTTGGACTAATTTTTGGATTTTTCACATAACTATAACTTTTTTATATAATAAAAAAAATTAAAAGAATTTAACATACACTTTACATATTGCATTTTTTAAATATTTACATATTGCAAATGAATGTTTTTTCCGTAAATAAACAAAGAGTAATAATTTTTTTTCTCAATGTATATTTTTTTCACGTTTAAACATCAATACTCTATAACTCTTTCTTCAATACTGTTTCGGTACGGCTATATTGATTTCATTTGTAATTTGTCTATAGTGAAATAATGAACACAATAAATAATTGACCGCTTATTCGATAGTAACTATGACTTGCCAACTTGCTAATTCAGGCAAGTACAAACACAATTCAGCCGTTTCGTTTCCTGATACGCCCGTTGATTCTAGCTTCCCTTCAACTTCATATATTACGCCGTCAGCCATCATTTCACTACTGGGACGCAAGCCTGCAAGCTCTATGGAAGCTTCTAATCCCCTCGCCACTGTCGCGTTATTCCCGCCAGCGTCCTGCTGTCGTCCCAGACCTGTGTGTGAGAGTGGAGAGGGAGACTTCCAACCCGCCATTGCAGGCAAGTGTAAATATGTATGCGATCAGAATAGTTCGCTTCCTGTGTTGTCTACTGCTTCCAGCACTGATCCTGATCGTCCGATGTCACTCTACTATCAAAATGTCAGGGGCTTACGGACCAAAATTCCGCAATTACGTTTACTACTAACGAGTTGTGATTATGACGTGCTCATCTTCACGGAAACATTGCTCCGTGCTGACATTGGTAGTGCTGAAATTTCCAGCGAATACACGTTCTTCCGATGCGACCGAAACGAATCAACCAGCCAACATTCACGTGGTGGAGGAGTGTTGTTAGCGATAAGAAATCACCTTAACTGTGAATCTGTGTTTTTGACACATTGTGACATGCTGGAGCAGGTAGCAGTTCGTATCAGTCTACATGGGCGATCCCTCTACATTGTTACTATTTACCAAATTCTAGCCCCGAACTTTATTCCGCACACGTAAACGCCATTCAGTGTATCATAAACCACGCTACAATAACGGATATAATTATATCAGTAGGAGACTTCAATCTTCCTAACTTGAAATGGCAGTTCGATGAGGCTACAAACTGTTATATTCCACCTAACGTAACCTCCGTACATGAACAACATCTTGTGGAAACAATGTTCACTATTAGTTTTCGTCAAATTAACAGTTTCGTTAATTGTAATGGTAAATTGCTGGACCTGGCATTCGTCAATTTACCAGAGCATCTTGACCTGGTACTTCCTCCGTCTTCACTGCTACCGGTAGACAATCATCATGTGCCGCTTATTTTATTAATCGACAAGTGCTGTGACGCGTCTCCTCTACAAGACGTCCGAGACGATAAGCGCAATTTCAACTTTCGGACATGTGATTTCAGTATACTGAACAACGTACTTGGTGGTGTCGACTGGGAAGTGCTACTGCAGGATGGATCATTAGACGAGATAGTGGCGACGTTCTACGACAAACTGCAGAGAACAATAAACGATCATGTACCTAGAAGAAGACCATCGTCTAGCTCAAGTTTCAACAAACCATGGTGGACACCGGACTTGCGCAATATGCGCTACAACCTCAGAAAATCCCGCAAACGGTTTTTTCTGTCACGATCTGACGACGACAGAGCCAATCTTCGTCAATTGGAAGCATCCTATAAAGTATTACTCCAATCAACCTACGAGAATTATGTGTCAAGGATCCAAGCAAATGTTAAGCAAGACCCCTCACGTTTCTGGGATTTCGTCAAGCAACGAAATTCAAATAACCGAATCCCACATAACGTCAGCTACGATGGAGTGAATGCTCACAACAACACAGAAGCAGCTGACCTCTTCACTACGTTCTTTGAAAGTGTATTCAGCAAAGGATCCCCGGTACAACGCCATGATTGTTACGCTCATCTGCCGTCTTATGATATCGACCTTCCTGATCATTTTTCCACATCCGAAGTTCTAAAGGCTCTTGAGGATCTAGACGTTAAGAAAGGTTCTGGTTCGGATAGCATTCCGCCATTGCTCTTGAAGAAATGTAGTGCTACACTAGCAGCACCAATTGCGTATATATTCAATCGCTCACTACAAGATCGGATATTTCCATCGGCATGGAAAATGGCAATCATTGTACCAATCCACAAAACTGGCAACTGTAACCGCGTTTCAAACTATCGAGGTGTTTCTTTACTTTGCAGCCTCAGCAAAGGTTTTGAAAAATTGGTACACAACGTTCTCTATAACGCAGTCTCGCCATTCATCTCTGAAAACCAACATGGTTTCATGAAGCACCGGTCAACAACTACAAACTTGATGTGTTACGTATCCACCCTGACTCGCGAGATGGAATCAAGAAAACAGATTGACTCTATATATATGTATGGATTTTGCTAAAGCATTCGATACCAAACCACACATCCTCGTTGTTGACAAAATGAAGCGCATGGGCATCCCGGGATGGATCACGGAGTGGATTTATTCGTACTTGACGGATCGCTTCGCTTGTATAATGGTTAATTCTGCCTACTCTCGATCATTGTGCATTTCATCCGGCGTACCTGAAGACAGTGTTCTTGGTCCGCTGATTTTCAAAATCTTTGTGAACGACCTGGGAATCCTGCTGTCATCGTTCAACCTCTCTTTCGCGGATGATTTGAAACTATTTCGTATTGTCTCATCTTCCATGGACTTCGCAGCCTTACAGAACGATTTAAATGTGATAATAACATGGTGTGACAATAATGGTATGCGGGTTAATAGTGACAAATGTAAGGTGATAACCTTCACTCGTGGCACCAATCCGCTCAATTGTCGATACTTGCTGGGGCTTGATCCTGTTGAACGAGTGCAGACAGCGTGTGATCTGGGCGTTAAATTCGATTCCAAGCTTAGTTTTAATGAGCACATAGGTACAATCACCGCCAAAGCATTTTCGGTATTGGGATTCATTCGTCGACATGCCTCTAGCTTCACTGATATTTATGCTCTCAAGACGTTGTATTGCTCGTTGGTACGTAGTATATTGGAATATGCCGCTCCGATTTGGTGTCCGTATCAGGTAACGTAAATTCTCGCGATTGAAAAGGTACAAATTTTTTTTATTAGATTTGCTTTGCGGGAGCTACCATGGAGGGATCCAGAGAATCTACCACATTATTCAGATCGATGTCAGCTTATTAGTTTAGAGACTTTGTCTGCCAGACGTACAAATCAGCGACGATTGTTCGTATTCGATTTAGTGCAAGGTAATATTGATTGTCCCGCCCTGCTCGAACGAATTCCGTTTTACGTTCCTCCCAGACGACTACGTTACTCACCGTTATTGGCTATCCCTTCCCACAGAACTAACTACGGTCATAATAGTCCTTTCGACTCGTGTCTCCGCGTGTTCAATGAAGTAGGGGAAGATTTTAATCTAACAATGTCGAAACATGAATTTATTAGTAGAATTAGGAGATAACATAAGAAATATTCAATCAGTCTGTACGAATTAAGCGAAGACGGTGTAAATAAATAAATAAATAAATAAATAAATAACACACTCCAGTGTTCTGTCACGTTCATCTGTTATCATCGAAAAAGGTGGGTGAAGGTTAATCAGGAACAATCATTGGGTGTATGTCACCGTGACCAAAACGCTTGTATTCAACTACAATCGTGGCGAAATAGTAGAATTAAATTCACATTTGAGCCCTTATTTGTCTTGCTAATGTTTCAATTGAACATCAATCAAAGCCACCACCTGAGGTGGCCAGTAATCTGCGAGATGACGACTGAACCTCCATTCTAATTTTCCGTTAGTTGTGTGATCCACAGCAAGGCGTTTCTCCGGATTCTGGGTGCATTCATGACGCGTAAGTTTAGTGAAAGAGCGCGTCCAACCGCTGTGCGGTAAGCCAACGAAGTAATCCGCAAATATTTCCCGCGTTACTGCTGGGATGAAGTTAGGGTGGGCGGCAGCCGGGCGGTTGACACTATTTAGCTTGTGGATTTAGCTTCTACTCGCTAGATCCACATTTGGTGGGTAGTCCCCGAGGCAAGTCGCACTCTAGCGCTCATGTGAATGCTATTAATCCATTTGCTCGCGTTCGCGTTTGGAAGCAAGTTTATTCTGATCCTTTGTTAATTACTGCATGCTGGTTGGAGCTAAAAACCGCTCCGTTGCACAAGTTTGGTCAATTTGACATGGAATGAAAGTTCCATTTTGCCGCTTTAAGTTGGGAAAGCTTAAACAATGCCTGTGCTTGTCTCACGAAAAGTGTGAAGTTACCGGACTCGAAACAAAACTGAGTGGTGATCTTATTGATGTTTCTACCTAGGTACAAATTTTATTTTGAGAGTAATCTTTCGGTAAAAGTTTTCGGAAATTGCACAAAGCCGAAAAGATAAAAATAAGAAACTATACTGACCACTTTGAGTGACAGTTCTTAATGCGCTTTTCATTCGATACGAAGCAAGAACGCTTGCACAATACCATTCTGAAAGGCTGGAGTCTTCATGTTTCACGGGGTGATAAGTCACGATAAAATAACAGTCGGCAAAGCCGTCCAGAATGCAACGTCTCTCCCACTCTTGCTGAAAAAAAAAATCATAGATCATCCGTAGAGTTCAAGCCACCTAACAGCGTCGCATCGTTCCGAATTTGGAAGATTCGCATCGCAGCCATAAAGTGGTTCCTACTGCTCCAACCCCGTTTGGAAGATGAGCCATCTCAGGACGACGATAAGCATTAAGAGCAATCATAATTACCCAGCTGAGCTAAGATTAGCTTGCACCGAAATCAAGGGTCAAATTGAATTTATCCGATAATTTGCCTTCTAATCTCCACCGAACCCAAATTAGATACAACAAAAAACACTTCGGGTGCTCCGTGCTATGGAGATAGCCCTTTTGCGCGTCCGATCCTCGCCCCGGGGGTGGGTGAAGAACGATTTCGCGTTTGTTGATAATAATTTTTCACGTGCGCTTTCGGGACTTCTTTTCCCAAGTTTAACGGGGTAAAATTTACCTCGTTTCAATCTAGCTTAATGGAGTAAGCGACCACACACACAAGATTTCAAGCCGATAAAACTCATTTCACAGAAATTAATCAACATTTTGTAAACCTATTGGATATTATTACCGAGAATGAACCTAATAAGTTTGAGGCAGCAGAGATAATCAACATAAATTATAAAAAAGGGGGGGGGGGGGTTATATCTATGATATAACCGCAAGGTTGACGTGGGACTACCTTATCTTAGCAATCATTTGATTGTATTGATTGAATTTTTGATTGAATGAAACAATTTCCTAATTCAATTGAATTCAAAATATTTGCTTTGTGAGTAAAAAGATTATATAATGCCATGGGAGGTCAATTCATACATTTGGATAGATTATGTTCTTCGTTACAAGTAAATTTAATGACAGTCCTTTTACGTTTGGTATGATGACATCTTGGTTTTGAAGTCTGTGGTTAGACAAACACATTTCAGTCGGACCAAAAATGCCCCCGATTTGCATGTACAGTAGATCCCCGATTATCCGCGGAATAGTCTGGCTAAGTCACCGCGGATCACGAAAATCGCGGATAATGCAATAAATTACTAAAAAAGAGATGCAAACGCAATATTTCAGCATGTTTTATCTATAAAAGAATCATTAAAACATCCATCTATAAGGTTGTGTACACCAGAAGTCAAGTAATGTGAAGGTAATGACCAAAACAAAAATGCAAAATCCTACACCTCACTGATAATTTCCGGGAAGGTCCATAGCATTACTATAGAACTCGCTTTCGCGGATAATCGAGTATTTGCAATTCGGAATTCCCCAGACACCTTCGTTTATGAGTCTGTAATAGGTAAACACATTTCAGTCGGAATAAAAATGCCCCTGAATTGCATGAATTTGCAATGCCAATTTCCCCCCAGACACCTTGGTTCTGAAGTTTGTGTTGGGGAAACACATTTCAGTCGGAACAAAAATGCCCCCGACTTGCATGTATTTGCAATACCAATTTCTCCACGCTCTATGTATTCGAATTCTGTGTTAGGGAAACACATTTCAGTCGGAATAAAAATGCCCCCGACTTGCATGTATTTGCAAAGCGAATTCCCCCAGGCACATTGATTTTGAAGTCCGTGTTAGGGAAACACAGCTCGGTTGGAACAAAAATACCCCCTACTTGCATGTATATTTGCTAAGCGGATTCCCACAGGTACATTGATTTTGAAGTCTGTATTCGGGAAACCGTAAATCGGACCAATCAAAACGTTTAGATAACGCTTGACATTTCACAGTTATTCAATTGTTTATCTAATGAAAAATAACATTTTATTAATTGTGATAGAAGCGTAGAAATATTCCGTATCAATTGATGCAAACATCTTTCCGATCCAGTAAGATATGTTCGAGTTATAAGCATTTGGAATCTTTCATTTTTTCCTGCATGTTCTGTGTTTAGGCTTTCATTTTACCCCCCATATACTCCGGTTAGACGTAGTCCCACGTCAAAATTCCCCGCCATAATGATATTCGGCGTCACTCTTCTTGAGTCACCAGTGAGGATGATTGTGACTTTCTTGCGAAGGCACATCATCCTCCCCTCATAGCGATAATGAATTTTTTAGACTTCGTGCTGCTAAGAGGTAGACTGTTCCATATCCGAAAGGTGCCTCTTATGGTGCCGTAAAAATCCGCTTCCCAATGTGAGATGAGAAAGATAGTGAAGGTCGTGCGGTGTTATCTTCATTACGAACGCTGGTCCGTTCTTCGGCTCAAGTGGGTGGGGGGTTGAACGTCACATGTCGAAGCGAGATAAATATGTAAATTGAATTATTGACGAAGCAATTGCGCGATGGTGTCGAACGCAATGGGTTAGTCGTAGAGTCTCGAATGAAAAAGTGTGAAACGAGGGAGTGGTAGTTTTAATCTACGCTACATCTTTGTAAGCTAATCAGTGATAATCGGGCTTCCGGTTGGATAGAGAACGTTTATACAGTGTTTCATATGGGATATTTCTTCTATACTGATAAGCCACGTTAAGTTTGTTTCGTTTAGTAAAAACAAACAAATGGATATTATTTAACTACATTCCATTCATTCAGCCATTCATGTCCCTCCTGAAATGAAGATTTGACGAAAAAATTGACGAATATTACTCGACAATGTTATAGAATTTCGAACAACAGTTCAACATGGCTCTGGCCAGGTTGTATAAGTTCCATCCGGAGGCTACTTGGAATCACCACGAATCATCCGCTCGCGAATAATTGAGGATCTACTGTATTTTGTATAATTTCAGTGTTTATTTAAATTTTTATTTAAAATTTAAATTACTGTGTTTAGGGTAATATGGTAAGTGGTGGATAACGTAAGTGGTATTAGTTCCAATTGCGGTTGTAGGTGAAAATGCCCAGCTTATATCATACATCTACCTTCTATTTCAACAATGGTTTAAGACTTTGTATAAGAAACTACGCATAAATCTATCCCATTTAGCATGATATGTACAAATGTCCATTTTACCCACAACTGGTGACAATTTTAACCCTAAACAAAAAAAAAAATCGAATTTTAACTTCTTTGTTTTATAATGAAAGATGCACTATTTTCTATTTTTATTGTTCAAACCGTTTTAAGTTAAACGTTAACATTTGAAAGTTAAACGTTAAGTTACAATACTATTTGAAAAACAGGGATTGTAGCGGTATGTGGACGCAGGAAATGGGTGTACTTCTTAGTGTGACCCCTTGAATACCACTTCCCCTACCCAATTTTTAATCCAGTTCACTCACAGCTGAAAATTATAAGGAGCCTAAATTAAATGTAAGAAAGGAATAAGAAAAGAACTTTTACAATCTAGAGAAATCTCGGTTGTGTAATAACAGAATAAAACGACCGATTTTTTTTTGTATAGTTGTATTTCAGATTTTTCCTTCCACGCGGTGTACAGGTATGAACACGAATGACCGTTATTTTTCAGATACAAATGGTAGTCAACACAGTCTCTTAAGGAACTAGCTGAAACGGAATACACACAAATCAGAAATACATGAGACATGGAATAAACGGATACACTCGGGAAATAAATTAGCTATCTGGCCTATAATTCTATTACAGTTGAAACATTGATTTCAACGATTAATTCAGTATATTTCAGGCTTCTTTTAGTTTCTTTGCAGTTTCCACTTCAGGTTCCTGAAATCATTTGAAAATCACTTGTTTAAGTTCAATGTAGATTTGTATGTCCTTTTCAGCTCACGCGATGCGAAAGCTTAAACACTTTTATTAACTGAAATAAAATTAAACTTAAAGGCCTTCATCATTATCAGACTTTTTAAATAAAAAGAATAGAGGACACCAAGCCCCGACGGTATTGTTGACGTAAGACCGAAATTATATTATTTATTTCTCTTGCTTAACACTTCGGACATTGTTTTAGACTGACGATAATTTTGAAAACTGCTAATCTGTATCGAGAGAGATGCTTCTTCTTGTATAAAGCAGCTTATTCACTTCATCACTCAGTTTTTCACCCAATTCTTAAGAATGGGAATGCAGGCAAACGCACAAAATGAATGCAGCGTGTCCCAAAATACGAACGAAGCAAACTTTACCAAAATCTGGACCTCCAAAACTCTTATCGATCCGCACGCGTGCAAAGCAACAACTCGACGATTTGCCCTTATAAACAGTACCATTCATTGCTTAAAGAAAACGCTCGGGTACGATGATATACGACGAATAGCTGTGATTGGTGTGTTGTCGAATGCTATTCGAGTAAATGAATACAACATTTAACCCCAATGCAACATTTACCTTAGCAAAGGTAGGTGCAATTGAAGGCGATATATATCAGCGTCAAATCGCCTTCAATGAATTTTATTCTTTAGTTCGCAAAAATACCATCGCTAACTGGCAACGCAAGTGGAATGAAGATGAATTGGGCCGGTGGTTTCACTCGATTATCCCAAAGGTTAGCCTCAAACCGTGGTTCAAAAGTCTGGATTTGAGTCGGGACTTTATTCGCACCTTCTCCCGACTCATGTCCAATCACTGTTCGTTAGATGCACTACTCTTCCGTTTCAATCTTGCCAGCAGCAATCTCTGCGTTTGTGGCCAAGGTTATCACGACATCGAGCACGTTGTTTGGTCATGCGAGGTGTATCTGGTCGCCAGATCGAATTTAGAAAACTCCCTTCGGGCCCGAGGAAGACAGCCCAATGTGCCGGTGAGAGATGTGTTGGCTCGGTTAGACCTTGATTACATGTCCCATATATATGTTTTCCTTAAAGCTATAGATCTTCGTGTGTGATTGTCCCTACATCCTTATACCCTCCTTTCCTTCCTTTGCGGGTAATTCGTCCCCTTGCTATAAATAGTAGAATAAGTTGAAATGTAAATAAACTATAGATATACGAATAGATTTAAGAATTGAGTGTTCATCAACATTGTTACAATTTCCTTATATCCCATCCTTCTCCTAAAAATATGTCACCCTTCTAAACTCGAGTACACCGCGAGTAATCGGTTTTCCACCTTACTAACCATAGATGTAAGAAAATTGTTTATATATATATATATATATATATAGTTTTAAAAATATATTTAAGAATTCGGCTCCTTTAAACTTAAGTAACTGAGCCTGTAAAAATAAACGAATTAATAAAAAAAAAAACATTTACCTGAATGTAACGTTTACCCGAATGATGAAGGAAAAATTCCGAAAAATCAGATTTTTAGTGTTGTCGAATCGCCATAAGACATGAGAGAGCAACAAAAATATGAAGTAATATGAAGAATGATAATGAGGAAATTTGAAAAATGATGCGAGATTCATTTTTAGAAGTAAGTGTAGGCACAATTAACATACCGTCTTCTTTTCTTTCCGTATTGATTCTCATGGCTAAGATAACATTTAGAAATGAACACGCGCTATGAAATATCTCGAAAATTTAGTATCAAAAATGTGGATAGCATTGGTGAGAGAAAAAAAATGTACTAACGTATAAACACCACCGCTGTTATTATAATTATGAATTTATTTTTTGTAATGAAATCAATCACTCAATGTTATGGAGACGAAGTCTCCATCGAATGAGGATGAGAAACCGAGGCAGCCCCAAGCCAACGATTGTCCAGTTAGTTTGACACATAGAAGACGATTCTTTAGATAAGTCCAACTTAGCGTTGGCAAGCGTCGGACGGCATACGTTTGCCTGGTGCATTTCGTTTGCTCGGATAATTTTTGCTTTGAGAAATGTCATTCGTATTTCAATGCAAGAATTTACCGGGCAAAAGTGTGCCGTCCGACGCTTTCTAACGCTCGGTTCGACCTTACTAAAGTATCGTCTCCAATGTTTCAATCTAACCGGGCAATCGGTGGAACACAGGTTTGCTTGCAAGAGACCGCCACTTCCGACGGCGAGTCGGCGACCGACTCGGATTGCGTCACATCGGTGGCTCGGAACCGCCTCGGTTCCTTACCCTCATTGTATGGGAACTTCGTTCCCATTACGATTGTTTCAGAATAAATTCATTACGAAAAAAATACAGTAGAACCCCCATTATCCGCGAGCGGATGATCCGCGGTGCGGTTTATCCGCGAAAGCGAGTTCCATAGTAAATCTATGAACCTACCCTAAAATTGACAATGAGTGGTAGGTTTTTGTTCTTTTGTTTTGGTAATGACTTTCACATTATTTGACAACTGATGTACCCGACCTTACAGATGGATAGTTCAATGATTCCTGTATTGATGAAACATTGTTTTAACCCATTTTAGGCGAAGCGTTCGAAAAATCGAACAGCACCTTTGATAATTTTTCATGTCTTTGGGAAGCAACCATATGGTAATGTTTTTGGATCAAAATATAGCTTAATTTGTTAGCTACCACTTACCATCAATTTTATTCAGTTTTGTACAACTTTATTGAGCAATAAATTCGATTTAAAGCAAGTATGTATGGAAGGTGTTCTAAATTCAAATAAAAACCCCCAATAAAACACAAAAAAAAATGAAAATTTTCCTACAGTATTACTTTGATAAAAGGATACACATTGTATTGCAGGGCAAAAATCATTCGATTGATCCTCCTGCAGGGAAATAACAGCCAGGAAAATTGAGTGTTCGAAAAATCGAACGTTGGCCATAACGACCTTTTATCTGCTGAATTAATACCAATACATCTAACCTCCGCAGCGCTTTCTGGTTTGTTCACTTAGGAAGACGGAAGGTTTTTTCATTAATTTTTGCATTCTCATATGTGAATGTTTGCAAGTATTGATTAATTAAGAAATGATTTTTTATCCATAATAACCTTAGGAGTTCGTAGGATTTCGTGTCTGGAGGATCTAGAGGAAATCTTCAGTACGTGTAACGAGGATTCTAACTGGACTTCTGGTGTCAATATTCTTCCGCCGGATCCGGTGGGCGGTCTCATCGATGAAGTAAACCTAAGTGACGATTCTATCCAACTGACCTAATAACCTCTCAAAAATTAATGTCATTGTTTTTTCGCCGCGTTTTTGTACATTGCAGGTTTTGGAAATGTTCGATTTTTCGAGAAATGGATAATCGGAAAGAAATAATTCTTAAGCATTGACATTTTTCCACGGTCAATGATAAAAATAACAGCACTAACTTTCGTTTGAAAGAAAATGCCTGCCGGTAATAAGTTAAAACTACATGAAATAAGAAATGTCATATCTCACCATAAATTTATTAATTTAAGTCTTATTACTTAGGATTGAAAGGATGAAAGGATTAAGGCTTATACTTAGAGACTTCCATTCTCCTGTGCTCCCGGAATGTAAAATCGATGCATTTATGAATGCCGCATACTTGCTAATTGAAATGACTTTTAGTTCGCAGTATGTTTGTACTTGCAAAAAAAAGTGCGGGTTTGGGCCAATGTTCGACATTGGGATTTTCTAGCGTCAATAATCAAAATTACACCAATGGCTTTTGCCAGAAAAATATTTTTATGGCTTGGTCGTTAATGGGTTAATACTAAAATATCTGTTTTTTGTGTTTGCACCTCATTTTTAGTCATTTATTGTGTTATCCGCAATGTTCGTGATCCGCGGTGAGTATAGCCCGACTATTTCGCGGATAATCGGGGTTCTACTGTATAATAAAAGTTGCACTGTAATGGCGTCAATTTATTACAGTTTTTTCTTCTTAAACCTGAGGCTTTCTTTTGCGTTTATTTTTCCCGTTCTTAATATTTGAATTGGATTTAACAATAGTAAGTCTTAATTCAATAATTACAGAATATAATTCCTTCTTTGACAAATGAGCTCCTCTGTCAGGTGGTGTTCTACAGATTTTGGTTTATTATCAGGATAATTTTGAAAAAACTTTAAAAATGTTTTTTTTCCTCATTCGGGATTGTTTGCCATTCTAATAAACGTGCCACATAAATGGCATTCGCGTGACTTCTAAAATACGTAAATCTATAATATCGTTATATTACATGAATTACATCGAGTAACAATTTGTGATAGCTCAAAATTTTGAAAAAAATTGCTTCGTCCGTAGCGCATGAGCACCATGGTATACGATTAATTCGTGTTGACGGCATTGAGCTCTATGTTCCGTTATTATGAACCTGGTGGATCACACCATTGAGGGAGATGGCGGTTCCTTCGGCTGAAGGAGGCCTGGATGATAGCTCATGATTTGGAATGCTGCTTGTATGGAGGCTTAAACACACTTTGGAAAAATACTCTAAACACTGATGGATTTATAATGGCGATGTAACACTGTAAACATTTGGTAATGGAATGAATTATATTCGTAGTGATCTTCTGTACGCACATATTTGTATGTATGCGTTTCGGGTTTTTCTGCCGAGTAGTTGTGTTACGCACCACACATTGCATTTAGAATGGGAGGGAGCGCTGTTGGTTAATGCTTATTCAGATATTTTGTGTTCTAAGTGGTGAAAAAGTCTTGAACGGAAAATATTTATGACAATTATCTTTATTCTATTGATGAGTTTTGGCCAAATATCAGGATATATATATTAAAAAAAACGATTAAGAAAGAGATATTCTGAAAAAAATGAGGGCTCAGAAGGGAAGGGGTGTAAGTGACTTGATCGATTCTCTTTTCATCATCTTTTCCTTTCATTAATGACTCTGCTGCATAAACGTTTCAATATGAGTTTACTATAGTAACCAATAGATAGGGTTCTGATCCATCGTCCAAATTACAGCTAGGAATGTGCTTGTAGCTGAGCTATGACCAAAAGAGAGAGTCGATGAAGATAAAACAAAACATGTCACTTACACCCCTTTCCTTTTGAGCCTCTAAAATGATAATAATTTTCATTCAAATTTACAGATTTTGACGTGGGACTACGTCTAACCGGAGTATATGGGGGGTAAAATGAAAACCTAAACACAGCACATGCAGGAAAAAAATGAAAGATTCCGAATGCTTATAACTCGAACATTCCTTACTGGATCGGAAAGATGCCTTCATCAATTGATAGGGAATATTTCTACGCTTCTGTCGCAATTAATAAAATATTATTTTTTATTTTATACGATTGAATAACTGTAAAATATTAAGCGTTATCTAAACGCCCTAACTGACTCATTTTGATTGGCCCGATCTACAGTTTCCCTAACACAACCATCAAAACCAAGCTGCCTGGGGGAAATCGGCATTGCAAATACATGAAAGTATGGGGACTTGTGTTCTCACCAAAGTGTGTTCCCTAACACAGACTTCAAAGCCAAGGAGCGTTGCAGAGATCGGCATTGCCAATACATGAAAGTCGGGGGCATTTTTATTTCCGACTGAAATGTGTTTCCCTAACACAGACTTTAAATCCAATGAGCGTGGGGAAATTGGCATTCCAAACCCGTTTTTTTTCGCACTCCGAAAAGTGTTTTCCTAACATGAATTACAAAAGCGGGTACGAACACAACGTTTTGGCTCGGTTATCCATTATTGCATTTAAGGATATGTCTTCATATATTATGCTCACTGTACTTCTACGCATACCATTTGATGATTAGTCAAAATGTTGTTAACCATTTGCCATTCGATAACGCCTTTTTATTAAGCAATATGCGTTCGACGTACATGTCAAAATCGAAACTAAGTGCACGAAGTTCACAAAAAATCAAGCAAATTCGCGGTTCGAGAAGTACGAACACTTGAGAGATGCAAACTTCAGAAGGAAACGTGAAATAGAATAATCGTTTGATAATTCTTCCGTTCACATATTTTGTCCTAGGCATCATACCAAACGTAAAAGGACTGTTTAATTGTAACGAAGAACTTTTTCTATCACAATGCATGAATTGACCTTACATGGGATTATACAATCTTTTTACTCACAAAGCAAATATATTGAATTCAATTGAATTCGGGAATTGTTTCATTCCATCAAAAATTTAATTAATACAAACAAATGATTGCTACGCTAAGGTAGTCCCACGTCAACCTTGCGGTTATATCATAGATATAACCCACTCATTTTTTTTTTCTAAGAACGTTTCAATTTTGGTTTTGGAATAATTTCAATATCTTTCGTTTTATTTATTTACTAGCTGACCCGGCAAACTTCGTCCCGCCCAAAATTGGTTTTTGTTATCAATACCTTCAAATATTCACGTTTTCTTACTAAACGCAAGTTCATGAGTCTAATCGCAGAACTGTTCATTGATTGATCTTCCAATCGACCCCGTTAAATTTACCTTTTACTAAAAATTGCTAGTACTTCTACCAAAACTCATCATTATAATATCAGATTATTTTCAGACACAATTCTCGTTCAAGATTTTGCAGCCACTTGCAAATAACATATTTCTCCGTTACATGGAATAATTTCAATATACCTAATTTGGTTTCATTTACTTGATTAGTTCTCGAGTAATACATATTTCATTTGTATGGCAGCCCCCCTAAGAGAGGGGGGAGGAGTATCTAATTACCATATAATCATTTATTGCACCCTAAAACATCTAGATGCCTAATTTGGTTGCATTTGCTTGATTAATTCTCGAGTAATGTAGAAATTTGTACTTCATCTGTATGGCAGCCCCCCTTTAGAGAGGGGGGCGGGGTCTCAAACTATCACGAAAACCTTCCCCGGCCCCAAAAACCCCTACACAACATGAAAATTTGTATGTAGGGGTTTTTGGGGCCGGGGAAGTTAACAGTTACCTACCTCATATGTTCTAAAACTTTGTCGAATGATTTGTATCGCTATCATGACCTTAAACAAAATTTTGATTAGTTGTATTTTTTTCAAAGAAAACATGAAAAAGTTGTGATAAGAAATGATGCCGATAACATTTTTACTATTTAACAAACGAATAGGATTGTTTCCCTTTCCGTTTCTATCTATCTTAAAGAAAAAAAAGTTAAAGTGTTAAATATTTTCATAGCATTCCTAACAGGAGGTGATCCAAATCGCTGTCCCTTAGTATTCAGTTGAACGAACGAACGTTGAACAGTTGCCAATGCTAATGAACCGTGCGGAAAAACGCGTTAAGCTTCGCTGGATGATTAATTTCGCTAATCGCTAACTGCCTGCTAATGCCTTCACGCCAACAATCGGCGTTGTTATTACTAAAACACTAGACCATCACCATCTGATTGAACAGTACTCGCAAGTGTGCGTTTGCAGCGGTTCTTTGGTAAATTTTACTACCCAACCAGTCACCCGGGGGAGCAGCGGGTTGAGGTTGCCTTGGCGCAGGAAGTCAATATCAAAACGATTATCCTGTTTTACTGAACTTCTATAGGACTGTAGGAGCGTAACTAGTCATCTCATTACGTTCGTGTTCCGCCATTCAATGGGACGATTAGGGAAGAACACTATGAGAACCCGGGTGAGCGCTTCCGCTCCAAATGACGTTTTGCATGATTATGATGATTGCACTAGAATCTGCGCTAATTATGAGAAGGTTGATTATATGCGTTTCCGTTTCACCGGCGGTTGCTTCGGAAGTGTGATCATCGTGGCAATTATGACTCATTGCGATAACAATTGCCAGGACGATCCATTTTGCTATTCGCGATGAGCGTAATGGGAATAATTATGGGAATGCATCTGATTGAGGAAAGACAATACTTTGTGCTTCACGTTCCATTAGGTTACATTCGGAACACAGCCTATTTCCTGCCTCCATTTCCTCCGAAATTATCTTTGTCGGGAAGCAACCGAAGTGTCCTAAAAACAGCATGTGATTATCGGAATGTCTGTGATGAGGCGTTAGGTCTGCTCATTCATTCAGACAGCCAATACGTTTTGCCTCCAATCAACTTATCATTATGAAATTTTTGGCTGGGACTAAATTTCTTCCACTCATAATTATGTCTAACTTACAGGTGACTCCGGTTTTCTCGGATGGAATGAATCCGAACATTTTTATCACCAGCTTCTCCAGTTTGATGCCACAAGAGACCTCATTTTCGCATTCGAGTCACAGCGAGAAAATATGAATCCTTTGCCGTTTCTGAACGCGATAAAGGAACGTCCTCTTGGAGAGAATTCAACAATTCCGCAACTCAGAATAGAGTGATGCCGCTGTAAGTTTGACGATTTATGGCGCAATAGGTCAAACGTTATCTTGGAGAGTAGCAACTCATACAAATTTAAGGACGACTTTGCCGAACTATGGTGCAAACAAATGGAAAAAAATATTGAAGAAGACTACGGCGTGTCCAACGTTATGTTTTACCAGGATTATCATGATTTGTATTTCTATTACTATTAGATACTAGCTGACCCGGCAAACTTTCTTCCGCCCAAAATTTATTTTTCGTTATCACATCCATAGGTCCAATCGCAGAACTGTTCATTGATTGATCTGCTAATCTACCCTTTAAATTTATTTTTTCACTATAAAATTCCAGTATTTCTACCAAAACTCGCTCCGTGTTCGGTTTGGTTTCGGTTTTTCTCTGAAAGCGTCGGTGATGTAATTGAAAAAAATGCTGTTTCCGAAACAGTCCGAAAAACTCATTCGAGAAGTTTTTTTTATATTCGCGGAACAGTTTTCAAATTTCAGTTGATCAATGTGGAAATATCGTCAGCTCGCGCAGTCCGAAGCCGCCGGACGCAAAGTTGTTCGTGTCCGTTATTGTGTTGGAACAATACCGTTATCGGTTTCGCTGAAGTGATTGTGTCGCTCTAACGGTGTTTTCTTTATTGCGAGAGTGAAGTGATAAGTAATCACAACCAGCGGGAGGGAGAAGTCCTCCACTGCGGGCGCTGTGAGCGTGTGCCGTTCCTCGTCATCGTATTGTGGTGCGATACACCATTGCTGTTGTGCCAAGCGATCATCACGTGGTTCGATTGGAGCACCGTTACAAATCATCCGCACCGTGCGCTTCAAGTATTTTAGTTTATATATATATTAGGTTAAGGATTTAAAAAAAAAAAAGAAAAAGTATAATTGTATATCTGCCATAATGGCAGAGTGCGATCCTCTTGATATGGACATTGAATCTGATGTTTCCTCCTCACTAACTACTGGGAAGTCGCTTAAACGCGTTCCCCCCTCAGACGATGTCTTTTCAGAGGAAGAGTTAATCAACCTCAACAAGCCCCCTTCAAGAAAATTGGCAAACTTTTCCACTTCGCCCCCTCAATCTCCCGCTCCCGCTTCCGATTATCTCCCGAACTTGCCTCCCAGCCCAACTGTTCCCGCTCCCGCTCAACAATCGACCTCGTCCTCCCCCTCAGTTGTCCCCTCTCCGCGTGTCAAGGTCTATCCAGAAGATGCATCTGGATCTGGCCCATGGGTTGTTTTCTTCCGGCCAAAACCCAACGGGAAATCGCTCAACGTCATTCAGATCATGAAAGATCTGACAAAAAATTATTCCTCCGTGGTCGAAATTAGAAAGGTTCGACCGAACAAACTGCGTGTTGTCGTGGCTGATCGGAAGCAAGCTAACGAGATTGTTGTCGACAATAGGTTCGTACTAGAATATCGCGTCTATGTGCCCTGCCATAACGTAGAAATTTCGGGGGTGATCACAGAAACGGGTCTGACGAGCGCATTAATAAAAGAGGGAGATGGCAGATTTAAAAAGCTCCCTTTGACGAAAGTTAAAATTTTGGACTGCCATCAATTAGGAAAAGTGTCCCAGGAAGAGGGAAAAACAAAATTCACGCCGTCCGACTCGTTTCGAGTAACTTTTGCTGGTTCCGCCCTCCCTGACTACGTTATGGTGGACAAATTGAGGCTTCCGCTGCGTCTCTTCGTGCCAAAGCCCATGACTTGCAACAAATGCAAGTCAGTTGGTCACACAGCAGACTACTGCGCCAACAAGGAGCGCTGTGCCACTTGCGGAGAGCAACATGTGGGCAAATCCTGCAGTGCGACTGAGCATAAGTGTCCATATTGCGGGGGGACCCCACATGAGCTCACAGCTTGTGAAAATTACAAGAGTCGCTGGGAGAAACAGAAGCGCTCTTTAAAGGAACGCTCGAAACGCACTTTTGCGGAAATTTTAAAGGGCGCTTCTCCACAGGCCCAACAACAACAACATCCAATCTCCTCACACAATATCTTTTCCACGTTGCCAGTTGACGAAATGGAAGCGGACACAGCTCACGGGGGTACACCGTTTATTTCCCAAGGGAATCCCCGGCGCAAAAATGTGACCACTCCCAAAATTCAATCACAAGTCCCTCCGGTGATATCCCCTGTTAGCTTGCCTAAAAAAACGAGTGCAGCGGACAAGCAAAATCAGGTTCCTCCTGGCTTCCGTGGGAATAGTTCACCTTCGAACGACCCAGCACTCGAGGGGACATCAAAAACCCCAACTGTCCCTATTTTTCCGTCCAGCTCAACTTCCCAATCGGGATTTATAAAGTTGTCTGACCTTTTGGATCAAATCTTCAAGTGTTTTAACGTTTCCGACTCCATCAGAACCATTGTCATTTCAATGCTTCCAGTATTAAAGACAATTTTGCAACAATTGATGCAAACATGGCCCCTCCTTGCAATGATTATCTCTCTTGATGTCTAATTCAAATAGAGAGGTCGGAGATATCACTGTTTTACAGTGGAATTGTCGTAGTCTTATCCCTAAATTGGATACATTCAAATTTTTAATTCATAAGTTCAATTGTGATGTTTTTGCTCTGTCCGAAACTTGGCTTTCTTCGCGAGATGATCTCTCTTTCCATGATTTCAATATTGTACGCTTGGACCGTGATGACAGATACGGAGGGGTGCTATTGGGGATCAATAAGTGCCACTCATTTTTTCGAATTAACCTTCCACCTATTGGAGGGATTGAAGCTGTTGCTTGTCATGCAAACATCAGAGGCAAAGACCTCTGTATTGTCAGCTTGTATTGGCCTCCGAGAGCTGCGGTTAGCCGCAAGCAACTTGTTGACATGTGCTCACTCCTTCCTGAGCCACGATTGATCTTGGGAGACTTCAACTCTCACGGAACTGCCTGGGGGGAACAGTACGACGACAATCGTTCATTGTTGATATATGACCTTTGTAACAGCTTCAATATGACCGTTTTGAACACTGGGGAAACAACACGTGTACCTAAACCTCCTGCTAACTCAAGTGCTCTTGACCTCTCGCTTTGCTCGAATTCACTATCGTTAGATTGCAAGTGGGATGTAATCCAGGACCCCAACGGTAGTGATCACTTGCCAATCAAAATTTCCATCACCATTGGGTCGAATTCTTCTGAATCTATAAACATGGCATATGACCTCACAAGACACATTGACTGGAAAAAATATGCGGACGCGATTACTCTAGCCATCAATTCCAGAGATGGTTCACCTCCATTGGAGGAGTATAACTTCCTTTCTCGTTTGATCTATGACAGCGCAGTTCGCGCTCAAACGAAACCCAATCCAGGTTCCACCATTTTCCGAAGGCCTCCCAATCTATGGTGGGATAGCCAATGTTCCAAGCTTTATGTAGAAAAATCGAATGCATTTAAAGCTTTTCGGAAACGTGGTACTCCTGAAAATTTTCAAACGTATTTAGCCCTTGAGAATCAGTTCAAAAATTTGATCAAAGGGAAAAAACGTGCTTATTGGCGAAATTTCGTGGGAGGTTTGTCACGAGAAACGTCAATGAAAAAATTATGGAAAGTGGCTCGAAACATGAGAAATCGCTCTTCATCCAATGAAAGCGAGGAATATTCACATCGATGGATCTTTAATTTTGCACGAAAGGTTTGTCCTGATTCAGCTCCTGTGCAAAAATTTGTTCGAGATATACCACAAGATAGGTGCGATCTTGATTCCGAGTTTTCGATGGTAGAATTCTCACTTGCTCTCCTTTCATGTAACAATTCTGCTCCGGGATCGGATAGAATTAAGTTCAACTTGCTGAAAAATCTCCCTGATGTGGCGAAACATCGCTTGTTGAACTTATTCAATCGGTTTCTGGAGCATAATATTGTTCCAGATGATTGGAGACAAGTACGAGTTATAGCTATTCAAAAACCCGGAAAACCCGCGTCCAACTTCAATTCGTACCGCCCAATAGCAATGCTGTCTTGTATACGGAAATTGTTGGAGAAAATGATCTTGTTTCGCCTTGATCGATGGGTTGAAACGAATGGCCTACTCTCAGATACACAATATGGGTTCCGCAGGGGCAAGGGGACGAATGATTGTCTTGCGTTGCTTTCTTCAGAAATTCAATTGGCTTACGCCGAAAAAAAACAAATGGCTTCAGTATTCTTGGACATAAAGGGGGCCTTTGATTCTGTTTCAATAGAGGTCCTGTCAGACAAATTACACTCTCGGGGTCTGCCGCCTCTATTGAATAATATGTTATATAACTTGCTTTGTGAGAAACATTTGAATTTTTCTCACGGGGATTCGACAGTAAGTCGGGTCTCCTACATGGGACTCCCCCAGGGCTCATGTTTAAGCCCCCTTTTGTACAACTTCTATGTAAGCGACATCGACAAATGCCTTACACAAAATTGCAACCTAAGACAACTTGCAGATGATGGAGTGGTGTCTGTCGTAGGATCAAACGAATCCGAACTGCAAGGACCCTTACAAGATACTTTGAACAATTTTTCAACCTGGGCCATTGGGCTAGGGATCGAATTCTCCACGGAGAAAACAGAGATGGTGGTTTTTTCTAGGAAGCATAGACCAGCAAAACCAAAGCTTCAACTTTTGGGTAAACCGATCACTCATGCTATGTCTTTCAAGTATCTTGGGGTCTGGTTCGACTCCAAATGTACTTGGGGGGCCCATATTAGGTATCTGAGTAAAAAATGCCAACAAAGAATAAACTTTCTCCGTACAATTACCGGCACCTGGTGGGGAGCCCATCCCGAAGATCTTCTAATGTTGTATCGAACAACTATTCTCTCAGTGATGGAGTATGGCAGTTTCTGTTTTCAATCAGCTGCCAAAACACACCTCATTAAACTCGAGCGAATTCAGTATCTTTGTCTCCGTATTGCGTTGGGATGTATGCCCTCAACGCATACCATGAGTCTCGAGGTTTTGGCAGGCGTACTCCCACTAAAAGATCGCTTCAATTTATTATCTCTTCGGTTCTTCATTCGGTGTAAGGTTATGAACCCATTGGTGATCGGAAATTTTGAGCAACTGATCGAGCTAAATTTTCATTCTGGATTCATGAGCTCATATCATGAATTCGTCTCCATGCAGGTTGATTCTTCTTCGTATATTCCCAACCGTGTTTGTTTTCCTGACTACATCAATTCCTCTGTACATTTTGATCTGTCCATGATGCAGGATATCCATGGAATTCCAGATTATCATCGATCGGGGATCGTTCCTACGATTTTCGAAGCAAAGTATGGGCGTGTCAATTGTGATAATATGTACTTTACTGATGGGTCCTCTATGAATGAGTCCACAGGATTTGGAGTGTTCAACAAATTTTTTAGCACCTCACACAGTCTTCAGTATCCTTGCTCAGTGTATATTGCTGAATTGGCAGCAATACACTGGGCGCTGGACAGCGTCGCCTCACGACCTGTTGAACACTATCACATTGTAACGGATAGTCTTAGCTCTGTCGAAGCTATCCGTTCAGTGAGGCCGGAAAAGCACTCGCCGTACTTCCTAGAGAGAATACGAGAAATTTTGAGTGCTTTATCCAGACGCTGTTATGTCATTACCTTTGTCTGGGTCCCTTCACATTGCTCAATTCCGGGTAATGAGAGGGCTGACTCATTAGCAAAGGTAGGTGCAATTGAAGGCGAAATTTATCAGCGTCAAATCGCCTTCAATGAATTTTATTCTTTAGTTCGTAAAAATACCATCGTTAACTGGCAACGCAAATGGAACGAAGATGAATTGGGCCGGTGGCTCCACTCAATTATCCCTAAGGTTAGCCTCAATCCGTGGTTCAAAAGTCTGGAATTGAGTCGGGACTTTATTCGCACCTTCTCCCGACTCATGTCCAATCACTGTTCGTTAGACGCGCTGCTTTTTCGTTTTAATCTTGCCGACAGCAATCTCTGCGGTTGTGGCCATGGTTACCACGATATCGAACACGTTGTTTGGTCGTGCGAGTTGTATCTTGTCGCCAGATCGAATTTAGAAAACTCCCTTCGGGCTGGAGGAAAGCAGTCCAATGTGCCGGTGAGAGATGTGTTGGCTCGGTTAGACCTTGATTACATGTCCCAAATATATGTTTTCCTTAAAGCTATCGATCTTCGAGTGTGATTGTTTATACATCCTTTTCCCCTCCTTTTCGTCCTTCGCGAGCTATCGGTTCCCTTCCTACTAACATTAGAATAAGTTAAATTGTAAATACATATTAGATGTAAGGATAGTTTTAAGAATTGAGTGTGAAGTGTCAGTGTGAATGAGAATGTGAATGTGAATGTGAGTGCGAGTGTAAACACACATCTCCTTACATCCCATCCTTTTCCTAATGAAAATGTGTCACCCTTCTAAACTCGAGTCGACCGCGAGTAATCGGTTTCCTATTTCATTAACCATAGAATTAAGGAAACAACATGTTGATATATGCTAGTTGAAATATAGTTAAGAGTTTGGCTCCATTAAACTTATGTAACTGAGCCTGTAAAAATAAACGGATTAATAAAAAAAAAAAAAAAAAAAAGTGGAAATAGAAATCGATTAAATCTGTGCAATTTCAAACGTGCGAATCAGTGTTATAAGATGCGGTGCGCAAAGTTTCAGAAGTGCTTTTTTGTTCAGTGGGGCAAGTGATAGATATTGCAATTCGGTTCTCATTATTAACACTCCTATACTCGCGCATTGGTCTGTCAGACCGAGAAATCTATAATTCGTTCATTTCTCAGAAAATATCAACACTATGACTTTGCGATTCTCTCTAGCTTCGTTATTCGTCGTTCGTCATCGTTTAGCGTATCGCATGTGTTGGTACAAAGGGGACATGTGTCACTTTTTTAACACTTTCGATCTGACACACCGACGCGAGTATAGGAGTAACTTTTTTGGACAAGTGCCTTTTTTCATATTCTAGAATATTGTTGAATGAAATGTATAAATTAATGTTAGTGGCGTGGAATATTTATTGAATATAATGCATAAGATCATTACTGGTCTATTCTTCTTTGATTTCAGTCCCTTTTGTAACTGGATTGAACGGATCCATATATTAACTATTCGTCATTATTTTCGTCGTTAGATTCATACGTTCAAAATCAAAATATAAATGTTTGGCTTTCGTATAGTTATTCGCTAAATATAATGGTCATACATATACACACTTGTGGAAGAATTGTAAACAGTAAACTATAAACTAATCGGTGGCTTATGGTTATTTTTAACAGTTACATGTTCGGGGATATTTATTTTATAATGAATAATATCAACAGGAAAACAAGAGAAAGAAAAGTAAGTTCCTAGAAATCCTTTTATGTCATCTTTTTATGCCCCATATAAAAAAGGCATCAATTGTTTTTTTATTTTTTTTTTATCTTCGCTTGTTTTACGTCGGCATATTTCCGCCACTTTAGTGCCAATCACCGACATTAGGGAGGCGACTCCACCTGTTTCCTACCTATCAGACTCAACAACTCATGAGCCGGGCCAACTTCTTTTACTTCCCTTCCGAAGGAAGACGTAACTAGAGATTTTTCGCCTCAGAAAATCCCAACGACGCCAGCTGGGATTGAACCCAGGCCGATCGGATTGTGAGGCTGTTACGCTAACCACACAACCACTGGCGCCGTCTATCATTCCAAGAATACAGTAAAAAAGAATATTAGAAATGTGCAAACTTTATATTCCAGAACCTCTATCATCTGGTAATTATCTAGAATGTCGTTATACATTCTTCTCTTCGATGAAAGACCCGAAAAACTTGCAACAACTGCATGAAATGTAAAAAATATGTTTGTTTCGAGCATGCAGTTATGCTATGTTCTGATTCTTACTCCAATGAAACCACAATCGATTAATATGTTTCTATGTTATTTTATAGCTCTTTATACTTCCATGAATTATATTCAGTTGCTTACTTTTAATTTATAACAGTGAAAAATTCGAAATTTCGTTATTTGTGTTGGAGTATCAAAAATTACTCGGTTTTGAGGAGGCTGAATTAGATGACTATTAAAACATAATAAAGACGAAGAAAACATATTTTTTGGAGTTTTTTCATTTAATCATACCCTCTTCTTCAAATAAATGCCTATAAAGCCTGAAAAATACACAATGGCAACATTACAGAGAAGTTCAATTTTCGGTCTGTGACACCGTGCGCGAGTATACGTGTTATGATTTTGCACGCGAGTACAGGAGGGTTAAGTGTTGTCACACAGCTGTTGAGTGCTTCAACTGAAAAGTGCTAAAAGAAGAAGTTTTTCATGTTTTCAAGGTGTGCCACTTTCGTGTTTGTTTGCTTGTCGGAAGCTTTCTTGTAATAACACAACAAAAATAATATACTCTGTCCGCTTCATTGTGTGTGTTGGGGCGAATGGCCCAAGAGAATGTACTAAATTTATGCTCCGGGCATACAATCGCTTAATTTCACAATGCGAAACTGTGCAAAGAATCATGGAATTCATATTTCGGATTACATGTTCTACTTCTTACATTAAATAATCTCAATAATGTTTTCTGAGAGAATATTGAAATTTCTGAGCCTGAAAGGACGTGACACTCGTGGTCTGGTATCTGTGGTTTGTTTCAAGAGTCTGAAATGCAGAATATATAAACATGTGCTACACCATCGCTTCCATGTTCTATTTCTCACAATAAATAGTTTTCGATGTTTTCTTAGATTGATTGTTTGTTTGATAGAAGCTTTAATCTTAAGTGTGGGGTCGCCTCTAGTTTTCTGAGCGAATATCTGGCTGCATCGGAGAACATGTTCTTGATTTGCCCGCTCCATCCTTGATGCTGATATTTTCACATAGAAATGCACAACAACTATGCTCCGGATTTCAGTTTCGGTTTGACATTGTGGAGTTATGTTACGATATGATGCTTGTGAAGTTTGCATCGTTGTTGTACTTGGTTGTTTTTTGTTGTTTCATGTTTCGGTTCTTATGGTTGATTTCAGGTGTAAGATTTCGAGTTTCACGCCCATATTTTTACAGGTTCTGGGTTCCAGTATTCTTGTTCAGATTATGCATGTTCCTTATTGATTTCGGATTTCTTTCTTCGTGGATTCTATCTGTGTATTTCGTTATTTAAAATTTAGGGTTCACGCTGTTTGGATTTCAAATAAAGGCGATTGAAGTTTTATAAAGCGTACGCATGATGAATGACGGAATATATCGTAATATTAGGCTGTCAAAAAAGTCCTGCGGTATTTCCGCGAGGTGTCGTTGTAAGCGCGTAGTTCTAGTTGTATTCATTGTATCGAGTCATACTATAGCTTGTTGGAAAGGTATTTTTGCGCGCTATAATATAGTTCTTGACAGTGTTTTGTTTGGTTAAGTCGTTCGTGAGTTATAGTGTCGCAAATATGGAGCAAAATAAAGAGAAAATCCGACATATTTTACAGTACTAGTATGACAAAGGCAAAAATGCATCTAAAGCTGCCAATAAAATTTGTGCAGTTTATGGACCCGATACAGTTTCCATTTCCACCACACAACGATGGTTTCAACGTTTTCGTTCTGGTGTAGAGGTCGTCGAATATGCGCCACGCTCCCGGAAGGCCTGTCGTCGAAAATTGCGACAAAATCGCTGAATTATCCGAGAAAGACCGGCATAGTAGCAGCCGTAGCACCGGACAAGAGCTGGGGATAAGTCATCAAATCGTTATTAACAATTTGAAGAAGCTTGGATTCACAAAGAAGCTCGATGTATTGGTGCCACACACGTTGACGCAAAAAAACATCTTTGACCGTATCGACGCATGTGAATCGCTGCTGAATCGCAACAAAATCGACCCGTTTCTGAAGCGGATGGTGACTGGCGATGAAAAGTGGGTCACTTACGACAACGTGAAGCGCAAACGGTCGTGGTCGAAGCCCGCTGAAGCGGCTCAGACGGTGGCCAAGCCCTCATTAACGGCCAGGAAGGTTCTGCTGTGTGTTTGGTGGGATTGTCAAGGAATAATTTATTATGAGCTGCTTCCCTATGGCCAAACGCTCAATTCGGACCTGTACTGCCAACAACTGGACCGCTTGAAGGTAGCACTCATGAAGAAGAGTCCATCTTTGACAAACAGAGACCGCATTGTCTTCCATCAGGACAACGCCAGGCCACACACTTCTTTGGTGACGCGCCAGAAGCTCCGGGAGCTCGGATGGGAGGTTCTTTTGCATCCGCCGTATAGTCCGGACCTTGCACCAAGTGACTACCACCTGTTTTTGTCCATGGTGAACGAGCTAGGTAGTCTGAAGTTAGCCACAAAAGAGGCCTGTGAAAATTGGCTATCCGAGTTTTTTGCCAATAAGGAAGCGAGCTTCTATAACAGGGGTATTATGAAGTTGGCATCTCGTTGGGAACAAGTCATCGAACAAAACGGCGCATATTTGACTTAAAGATGATTGCAACTAATTTTATGAACAAATGAAAATTCAAAAAAAATACCGCAGGACTTTTTTGACAGCCTAATATATCACACATCGTCGGGTTGATTGATTGTAGAGGAATTCTCCCGGTTACCTTCTAAGGTTTTCCAAAGACTACAATCCGCGATTGGGGTTGAAGACTACGCACATTGAATAGTGGAATATATCGCTGGTCCGATTGGTTTGAGAGGAGTTTTCTTGGTTACCTTCTCAGGTTTCCTACAGTTAAATCTTCGCAGTTGCGATTGAATTTCGATAACGGATGCATGCGAGAGGTTGTTGTTACAGGTTTTCCTTCTCAGGATACCTAAAGACCGTTGCCGCGTGTTGAGATATGAGTTCGCGTTTCTAGAATCACATCACTTACCGCAGTGAATCCTGATTTTTCTTAACCATTCCCACTAACAACTATTCGTTCCATGATAAACGCTAGGGAACCACGCTATAGAGGCGAGCCTTCTGGTTTTCGAGCAGCGAATATCATACTAACATTCCTTCCCTTCCCCTGGTGACTGTAAGGACGTGGCCGGCGTCGTTATTGACCATTTAAAGCTCGAATCATCGAAAATTGCACAACGAGAATGATTTGCTAGTCCCAAGCGTCATTCTGTGTGATCTTTGTGCAATTTCGTTGGTTCAGGTCTATCACGGAGAGCAACTACGAATTGTACAGTCTACCCAAACTCAAGCTCAAGCTCAAAACTCGACATTATAATATCAGATTATTTTCAGACACAATTCTCGTGCAAGATTTTTCATCCACTTGCAAATAACATGTTTCTCCGTTACATGGAATAAATGTTTCATACATAAAATATGATAGAATGAAAACAGCCCTGAATCCGACAATTCTTTCTTCGAGTTTTGCTCTTATCAACACATTCGGTGATCCATTTTTATTTTTTATATAGATAGAAGAAGGTATAGGAGTGCATTTTATCACATTAAAATCCATTTCCACTTTCGAACGAAGATCAATTTCGTTACCGCAAATATCAAATGGACTAACAACGCTTGTCAATATGTAATTGTAGAACACACGCGAATTAAATTTCTCGAATTTTCCCATTTTCCTTCAGAGTTTTCCAAAAATTTTCAATTGTCATGTTGGGTTGGAGTATGTTTGGTTGAAATATGTGCATTATTTTTATGGGACCCCCTCTTTCCAGAGGAGGACGGGGTCTCATACCATCATAGAGACATTTCTCGTACCCAAAAACCCTCACATACTAAATTTGGCATCGTTTGCTCTATTAGTTCTCGAGTTATGCAGAAATTTGTGTTTCGTTTGTATGGCAAGAGTTAAAATAAAAAACATTTATCGATCCCTAAAACTTCTGTATTTCAAGTTTGATTCCATTTGCTCCTAATTAGTTCTCGAGTTATTCAGCACACTTCCCCACCATATAAACATTTATTGCACCCTAAACGCCCCCCTTCCCTTAAAGAGGAGGAAAGGGTCTCGAACCATCATAGGAACCTTCCCAGGCCCCAAAATCCCCCACATACCAAGTTTCATGATGATCGGTTCAGCAATTTCCGAGTCCATAAGACTCAGACAGAAATCCATTTTTATAGATATAGATACTAAAAAGTGTTTACTCGGTGATGACATCATATCTAATACCGAATCGTATTTGTATTAATGAGAAACACCTATGATGTTTACCGACCCGCAAAGTGTTGCAAAGTGTGTGTTTATGCAAGCCTAACCCAATCTATGAATTATTATTAATTTTCTTTATTTTTTCGATTGCCTGATTGATATATCCGTTACCTCCGAGGTGCGTCCATTTTGTCACCACAAATTGTATCTGGTTCAAAATGTGCAAATGAAGAGCAAAAAAAACACATCCAGAAAAATAGATACGAAACGTTTCCATGTTCACTCATGTTCACGTATGCAGCTGAAAACTCTTCAACGCTTCCATCCGTGTTGAAAATGGGGGCCTATCTTTAGATGCAGAACAAGCATCCTATACTGTAACAGATGGAGATCTTGGGTGGCTCTTCCAAATTCACACCTTCCAGCTTGCAGGAGTGCTAGGAACAACCCTTCGATTCGTCAATGCATGGTTGAAGCTTTTTTCCCTCGTCTTCGCTGCAAGCCGGAAGGGAAATTCCTGATAGCAGACATGCTTTGAATAAATATAAACTGTCATTCATCTTCGGGCAAATATTGTCGTTTGTCATCCTTTTCAGACTTGTCGCCTGACAAGACATCCAGCATTATGTTACGTGCTGCCCTACCGCCCCCGACAATCCAGCAGCTCGGGTATGATGCTGTCGGAAACAGAGACATATTCCACATTGATGAATGACTCTCGATTGCATTTCTGTGCAACGAACGATTGGCGAATGTAACGTTTCGGGTATATTTCATCGTTTTATTAAAAAGCTGAAAACAATTTAGCCGAATTTCTAGGAGTACGAAAAATTCATTCATAATCAACACTAGGGGCTTAGAATGGAGGGGAGTAAGTGATTTGTTCGATTTCTCTTCATCAATTTTTTGTTGAGTTGATATCTCAACTGCAAAAACGTTCCAATTTGAGTTTGCTATAGAATCCAATAGATGAGGTTCTGACCTATCTTCACACCTACCAGCTTGCATGGTGAAATACAGCTGGAAACGAGTTTGCAGCTAAGTTATGACCAAAAGAAAGAGAGTCGGTGTAGAGAAATCGATGATATCACTTACACCCCTTTCATTTTGAGCTCCTCACAAGATACTAATACTCTTGAAAGTTTCTCATGGCATTATTAAATGATACAATGAGATTAATCATCCACTCACCGAAACACCCGTTTCGTTGCTGCGCTGATTGTGGCGTGTTTACGAAACCCGCCCATCAAAATTATCCCAGCCTTGATCTACACTCCCCTTCTGCGCTCCGCCGTTCCAAACTGCGTTTGTAACCCTCGACAATAATTCCTTAAACGATAATGGCTCTCTTAATGCCATCGTAGGTATTGTTGATGTGGAGGCTATTCGAGAACCTGAGCCTGAGTACGTGAAAAGAGGATACATCAATTGCCGCTTGTGAAGGGATGCTTTCAACGTGAATTATCGCTGCCACCGAAACGGAACTTGAACCGTTTGAGGCCAAATAAGCCGCCACGATGGAGGGTGTGCTCGATCGGTTGTATGCCAGGCGAAACAGCCAGGCCCTTCATTACCAAGATTATTCGTTCCCCGACAATACCGACACATACCTGTGTTCGGTAGTACCCGGAAATAGGTTTGCTATTCATAACCACATGAGTGCTGTTTGGGAAAGTGATGTACAGGGAAACTTCGATATAACGTACCCTCGTTATAACGTACCCTCGATATAACGTCACTCGATATAACGTACACATTTCCAAAGTGTAGAGGAAAAAAAATTTTTTTTTTCTGACAATGAACAATGAATTATCTGTATTGTGATGCTAAAACAAGTTTTGTACCTTCAATCAATCCCGAAATATAGCTGGTTTTGTAATTCCGGATTCTAAATGAATCATGCTTTAATCAACAGTACGAAGGGAAACATCATGAGATAGGTTGGCTTCGTCTTCTGATTGAAGTTATTCATTGACTTTACTAAAACAGTAATACAATAATGTATTATAGACTACGTTTGTGAGTACTTTATTATGCTTCGATATAACGTACAATTCGATACAACGTACAATTTTGAAAGTGAAATGTACGTTATATCGAAGTTTACCTGTAGTAGCTTTCCGCAAGTCCCCAACAGGAAAGCTTGATGTTTCGTCTTCAACAGTAGTACTGGAGATGTTGTGATGTAGTGGAGATGTGTCTGAAACGCGCCTGCCGGGCAATTTGACCCGCCTGATTTTCTCGTAAACCAGCAAGAATAGAAATGCAATGGATATAGGCAATCGTGCTAGTCAATGATAGAATCCTACCATGGAAGTTTTACATTTGTAACATGCTTTAAGAAAATAAGGAAAATAATTTTCTTTGGAAGCGATTTTCGATGTAATTTTCTACATAATTTCTATAAGGTTTTTGTTGCTTGAACCCGATTCAGAGGCGATGACTGAGGGTCATATTTATTGAGTCGAGTTCCCAGTGAATATCTCATATGAAGAAAATGGTAAGAAAGGATTCATTTCCTTCTCACTTTGATATTTTCCGCCTCAGCTTACCATCGGGCAGTACGGCATACCCTCGATCGAGGCAATTTGCTCGCTTTCGGCCGGATAACATTCTCACGAGAGAATCAGCTAGTATGTGAGGGATGCCAGATGATTTTTTCAAATATCTCTGCATGGCACGAATAAATGTCTTCAAATGTAATCATAATGAACAAAAATGAGCAAACCATCACGATATTCCTAAATCATGTTCGGTAAATCACACATACAATTGTTTTCACATACTTTGAAATGACCTCAATATGTTTTCACAAAATTAAATGTCTTCAAAACGAAAACATGTCTTCACATCTGGCATCTATATTATGTGCTCAGAGAATGCAGGAAAACAAGAGCGCGCACTGGAGAATTAATGCACGAATACTGGGAGAAAACGCTCACCGGAGAAACAGTTTCTCCTCTTCGCTTGTGGACATGAAGGGAATAGATTAATGGAATCTCTCATTCATACAAGCTGTTTCTATGAGCTTTATAGTCTCTGAGAGAATCAACTCATGGGCATATTATACTTCTGCTGGGCCATTTAACACCGTTTAATTGGAAATTTAGAATTTGGGTGCCTTACAAAATAAAATTCGTAGCACTTTTGTTATTAAGTATCTAAAATACAGAACGATTACAGATAACTGAGGGTTAACTAAACTACGCACTGACGTAGTTGTTACCTTAAATTTGAAGAGCACGGTCAAGATAAATCAATTTTCGCTTAGGGGGTGCGTACTACACACTTCTCCTATACTTCAAAATTAAATTGATTCGGATTTTTCGTTTTCACTTCTTCTACACGCTACCCTGTAGAGATAGAGTATTCAAAAGGCTAATGCTGTAGTATTGTTAGGTTCAATCGTGTGTACATTCTATTTGGTTTATAGGATAGGGTGGTTTTAAACCGACCCCTCTTGGATCTCAGGAATAGTTCATCCTGTCATATCTTTAGTAGTGTCAAAGGAAAGGCTGACAATTTCATTGTCTGGTGAACTTTTCTAGCTTCCAAGGTCTTAGCGGCATATTGGGGTCTCAGTGGTTTGAAAAAAAAAAGACAAAGTCAAGAGCTGACAATTAAAATACAGGTCGGACTCGATTATCCGGAGACTCGATTATCCGGGATTCGATTATCTGGAATTTTAGACTCGATTATCCGGAGTATTTAATTTTTGATTTTTCTTATTTTTAGATATGATATTATGAATCATTTGTATAATAATTCGATATTGGATAATCAATACGGGCTTGTCTAGCTTAACTAGTAGAATACAGCTATTTATTAAACATGGAAATTCAAAATGGCCGCCATCACAAAATGGCGCCATATATAATTTTTTTTCAAAATCTATCAATAAGGGCATCAAATGAAAGTGCTTCACTAGTAGAACACAGCTATTTATGAAAAATCCAAAACCAAGATGGCTGCCGCTATAAAATGGCGGACTACATATTTTCTCAAAACCTCATTAATATGGGTATTAAATGAAAGGGCTTGACTAGTAGAATACTGTTATTTATGAAAAATGGAAATTCATGATGGCTGCCACTACCAAATGACGGGCTACATATTTTCTCAAAACCCCATTCATATGGGTATCAAATGAAAGGGCTTGAATAGTAGATCACGGTAGATCATGAAAAATCCAAATCCAAGATGACCGCAATCACAAAATAGCAAATTACTTTATTAAACGGTTTTATTTAGCTTGAACTGTTTGTATGCATGTTTGCATGTCTATAGGGTTGTCCCACATCGATAGAAATTTGATCAATTTATAAAACACCTTTATCTCTGCTGTTATTTTAAAACCGCTTATCTTGAAAAATCCAATTTAGATGCCACTACAAAATAGCTGATTCCATATCATCTAAAAAAAAGATTGATTGAGATGTGTGTATCAATCTGATAGAAAACATATTTGTTGGAAATTATAAGCAAATTCATAAAATCTCATGAACATGATGGTATAACACGACAAACATATTTAAAGGGCCTATTTACTATTAAAAAGACAATAAATTACAAATATTTTTTTAAATATCTCGAGAATGGCTACATTTAGAAGGAGATTGATTATCACCTTTTTTGTTTCAAATCACATCAGGATTCATAATTTGTGGCTAAAAATGATTGCTAACATACAAAAACTCGAAGTTTTCCTAAATTCCTGAAAATTCGATGTTCCACAAAGTTCGTCAAAAATAGTTTTACCATCTTGAGCTCATTTTTTGAATTTTATACATAACATCTATGTATCTATGTATGAAAAAAAAAAAATTAAAAAATATGTATTTTGGATAATGCAAATTGAATTTTGTAAATAAAAAATGAGTACTAATTTTTTTTTCTCAGTGTACATTTTATTCATATTCAACCATCAATACTCTATAACTCTTTCTAATACACTATTTCGATACGACTTATAGTTTTTGAGATATAAATTATCAAAGATTTCTCTTACTCAAATCGATACGCCCTTTTCAAAAGTTACGCTTGAGTCAAAAAAATTCCCAATTGCTGTGGAAAACTCATATTACCTCCAACCCAAACGGAATACACACTTGGAATCAAAAATACAAGTTTTTAAAATCTGCATTTTTAGAACGATTTCATTTGGAATTGCTGATAATAATGTTTTAGTACAAAATAATTAGGCAAGAAACAGTTAGCAGTTATCACACCTCTCCTTCATTAGTCTAGGGCATTGATAAGACTAAAATAAAATCGTGGGGCACGTTGGATTTCCATTATACACAATTAGTGACTTCATCATATGTTCTTAACATCACTACAATATAGATATAAACAATTGCTGGTGAAAATTCCAGCAAAATCTTCAAAAATCATGATTTCTACCCAACCGTACATAAAAAAGCCACTAAAATTCCACCTTAACGTTCAAAGGTAACATTTTCTCTTAAACCTAGTCATATTTGAAATGTAAAAAGAATTTATTTTTTCCAAACTTTATATAATCGAGTCCAAAATTGTATACAATCGAATCACATATAATCGAGTCCGACCTGCATTCCAAAGTTGAGAGAAAGGATGACAATAGATAGCATAACATTAACTTAAACTTCATGGGATCTTATGAAAAGCATATCATATTATTAAATCTCAATGAAATAGTTGCTATGAAATAAAAACTTTATAACAAGAAAATATTGAAAAATATGTATATCAATTTGTGACAAAAGATACAGAATTGAGCACAGAATCAAATTTTGCAAAAGCAATAGAGTCTCCTGGTACCGAAAAACATGCTGTATAAAACACAAATTGAGGTCAGCAGTAAATGATCTTGAAGAATTACACTTGAGATACATGCCTTCTGTTGGATGGCACTGAAACTCCCAGTGAAACTTTTGCCATCTCAATGTAGATAGAGGAGGAGCAGTATCTTATGAGGTGATATGCACATGCGGTTGATTTATATAATTACATTTTGAATTTTATTTTTCTGTTAACGAGAAGCTTTCCTACATGTCATTCTTTAATATTTGAACCGCCCTATAACTATGACGACTGATCAAACGTGGAAAAGAAACCCAAAATTGATTCCAGTCGGTGATTTCACGTGCAAATTTAGCTTTTGCGGCTTCAATATTGATCATTTTGAGTAAAATCCAATAAAATAATAAAATAATTTATTAGTCGAAATTTAAAATTATTCAAATAATTGTTCCGATGGGGTGAAACGAACAGTTTGCCAGTGGGAGTGAGATGGACTGAGAAAAATATATTTATTCCTTACTGAAAGGTGTAGTCCTACTTCAAAAAATAGGATAGTCATGTTGATCAATCATTTTGTTTGGGAATGACTAGTTTAGAATTGAATGCGGAGACACGATATTACGAAGCTCGGGTATCACAACGTATTGTGCTCTGATTAGATAATAGAATGGAAATCGATCCAATGGTGTGAATGTGAATGAAATCCAAGCTGTTAGAATTTTCATTGACCTGTAACTATTGAAGTATGCAAAAATCATGTTACGTTAATATACAATATATAAAAGCAAGTAGTACAGTAAATAGTGCCAAAATCCATATTACTCGTTCAAAAACAATCATGAATAGCTCTTAATCGCAAGTGATCTAAGAGACACTTCTGCAAACGCAGCTGTCACATATGTCACAGTTTCGAATCCGATTCCTCTTCTCTGCGGAAATAATAGGACTTCCCTGTGCCTGGGATGCACATGTGGTACAGACGGAACCATGAATCGACATAAATCATAAGACTAGAAGACAAAAGTAGAATAGATTAGGCAGAACGAAGACACATACACATACTCGTTGTTTTGTGTAGAATGTATTTACCCACTACAATGGGGAAATCCTGGGAAGTCGGTATTCTGATCTAAATTGAAAATCTTTGAAAGGACTTCCTGGACAGGCCGAGATTTATTGTATTAATTGAATAAACAATGGGCACCCAGATTGTTGCTCAAAGCATGAGGAGCACTACACTGTATCGTGGGTAAAACTTTGTGTTTCTCCGATGTGATGCTATTTTGGTCGATTGAATAAGGATTATAGACTAAATCGAGCCAATGATCCAATGCCCACTTCAACAGACACATAACTGACTGGCTCAACTGAATTATTGAACCGTTCACTACGAATCCACAGATGGATGTTCGCCAGCTGCAGTATTAATTTAATTTTTCCTCGACAAATTCGATTACAGCCAAATCGAATTCACTTCTCTTCATCTCTTCGTCAAATATCCATCCGAATCGAGTGGCTCATGTTTTCAGTTCGACACATACACGAACACGAATCATACACCGATAGTCATTGGGTAAAAAAAAACTATCCGATTTCAAACTTGATTCAATTTCTGTATAAAAGCACTTCAGAAATCGATATCCGACTTTTGACTTTTGCACAGAGGGGTCCGATATTTATCTGTCCGCTTGCTCTCAGAAGCTTTAAGATAATCAAGCTTTGAAATCGACCAATGTTTGAATTGAACCCCCAATAGCAAATTATGTGTCAGCCAAAATGATGATCAATTCGAGAGAGATAACAAAACGTTACTTACGTTCAACCTGAACGCAAAATTCTTGTGTATTTTTTTCCAGAAGCCATGCGGGTGGCGGAAGCATCAATTTACGTAGTGTAACAGACGATGTTTGAGGAGGATATACATAGGGGAGAGTGGTCCTCAAGCGAGCCTCAAGGATCTCAGGAATGGCAAATTTTTCAGCGGTAACAAAGGAAATGAGTCATAACTCTGACAATGTGTTAGTGAGGTCAGCCTTAATTAACGAAAAAAGTATGTTTTATCGATTATTGTCATCATAATTTCTTCCACAGTGAGGGTATTGCAAATCTTCCCCTGGATTATCCTTTATTCACACATTCACATTAATTGCAAATCTTTCTCAAGGATATAAGCTCTCAGAACTGTTCACTGTTACTTTTCCGTGAACAACATCACAATGAGCTCAGCCGCATTGACGTATTGAGGAATGTATGATTAACTTACAACACAACAAGAACAACTCATTCCACCCGCCTTCGTTCCAACTCAAACTCGACTGAGCGATTTGATTTCTATGGTATAGAAGTGAAATTGAGGGAAAATTCCATTGTATTTCTGTTTGCTTTCCTACGGTCAAATTCATTTGATTAGTTTTGTACTGTTATTACCACAGTTTCCAGTCCGAGGACTTGTGAATGGATCTGGGTTGTTTCGGCAGATTGAATCCGGAATGATTGTTATTTTTCACGCTATATTTAGCTACCATGATTAATAATGCAATATTCAGGAGGCATTGATGATGTTTGTTTTCATTCACCAATATTTTCTCTGAATCAGCACAACTCTCCCGAAAAGGAATTAATTTCAATTATACCCAAATGGGTATAGAATGAAGGCGCTAATGATCGCCATAAATCAGGGGACCGAAAACGAATGAATCAGGCGTTAATTAAATCGTCATTCCGCTCTCAGTCCGCTGGCGACATTCATGTTCCATTCACACCGCCGCAGATTAATTACACTCCGTCGCAAGTGGGTGATAAAAGCCGTCATAAAAATGTGCACAAAAACCGCCATCAAATCAAACAGGCAGACATCTCCAACTGATGAATAAAGATGGAAAATTAAGCCGTCTCATGGCTGATTGAATCGGGGTCGTGACCGGCATATGCGGAAAATGTGTGAAACATCGAACGATTATGGTCGATTACGGGACAATTCAAGACAAAAGTAAGGATTACTTCGATAAATATAAAAATATCACCCGAAAGACATTGTTAGAGGGGTTGTAAAACATTTTCACTTATTCGGTGAAACGGACAATATTAGAGAAAAGTATCATAGAAATTCATAATGTAGAAATTGTAAAAAGTGGAAAAATATTCTCATTCCACTTTTTACAATTTCTACATTATGGTAGCCTAAGTCATAGGTTACTTTTGATTCATATTCCATAACTCTTAATCCAGAAATGTTTTTCTCGAGCGTTTTTTAACTTGAGATGTTATGAGAGCAAATTGTCACAATATTTTATGTTTTCTGATTGTATTAATACTAAGGAGTAAAATTTAAAAAAATGTTTCGAAATATATGTATGTTAGGGTGGCAGCGAAAATGGTCATTTCAAATTTTCATAAACCGACCATATACATTTTGTTTATTGGTCCAAAAAATAACCTGTGCAAAGTTTCAGCTCAATCGGACATAATTTAGGGGTGCTCAAAGCTCTCAAAGTTTTGATTTTTTGATCCACGAAATTTGTTTTTCGATGCCAAATGACTTAAAAATGCATAAAACGTCGAGATCTGGTGCATACGAATATATTGAGCGCATGATACAAAGTAAATAGAATACCAGCGAAAGAACTGGCAGCTTTCCCGGAGAGGATATATGAGAAACAGAAACACAGGGTGTGTCACACGAAGCAAGATAAATGTTAATCATCGAATTAAATATCTAAAATTTTGAATCGACAATCATATGGTGCAATTATCGCGTAACATTTGAGGAGAACCTATCTTCTTTAATCGGTTCTCTTCATTGACTTTCTCTTTCGATAATCACGGCCTTGCAAGCAGATTTTACCTTTTTGACGTAGGACTACGTCTAACCGGAAGATATAGGGGGTGAAATGGAAATCTAGGCACTGAACAAGTAGGAAAAAAATGCAAGATTTGGAACGCTTATATCTCGAGCATTTCTCAATAGATCGCAAAGGTTTTTGCATCAATTGATAGGAAATATATCTACGCATCTATCATAACGAATAACATTTCATTTTTCTTGAGATAAATAATTGAATAATTGTGAAATATCAAGTATTGTCAAAATGCACTATGTGTCCATTTTTGATTGGTTCATTTTGTGCTCCTCAAATCGTACCGACGAAAACGGGCAACCAGAGCAGCAGCGAAATAGAATGAAGCACGATTGGAAAGGAAAAAGAAAAAAATGAACGAAACATTGGTCGCAGTCTCACACATGCGTAATTCTCGAGCCAGCCAGTCAGCTTAAAAATCCCCGCTTCGCTGCCGTAACGATCATTCTCATTCAAACTGTTCACCACATCGGTTCGCATCACAACACATCAACAAACCAACCCAAGCAGCCATGTCTGGACATGGTAAAGGAGGAAAAGTGAAGGGAAAGGCAAAATCCCACTCGAACCGTGTTGATCTGGAGTTCCCCGCAAGGGTAGCTAGGCCGAGCGCGTCATTACCAGTGCACCAGTCCACCTAGCCGGCGTTATATAGTTTCGGCCGCCGAAGTGATCGAGTTAGCTGGCAAAGCTGCTCGCGACGATAAGAAAACCCGCATTCGGAACAGAACACATTCGGTTCGGTGGACATCAAGACAACAGGCAGTTGTAGCGAGTGGCGAGTGGCAAACGCAATCGCAAAACGGCAGCTGGTAGCAGAAGAAAAAAGTTTGTTCTTTATACAAACTGCTTTGGTAGCAAATCCAGAACAAGGCGGCATCGAGGGCGTTCGAAATGGTTTTTGACGTAGGACTACGTCTTTCATTTCTATACTGGGGTGTAACTTCAAAGTTTTGAAAACAAAAGCGTTACGCCGGAGAACGAGATTTTGAGCCTTAATAGTTCCTAAACAACTGAATGAAACGATACGATAAACACTTCACTCGAAAGTCAAAACGTCTACGCGTTATATGCTTGTTACTTTTTGATCCAAAAACTTGTTTCAATAGCTTTAAAATTGCTTTCAAAACAGGCTATTGAAATCACACCAATCGGTATATAAGTGCCGCTCGGAAATCCACTCAGTTATGATTGCGCAACGGTTGATGTACGATCGCTGGAATGGATGGATGTTTCCCTAACACAGACTTCAAACCATGGAGCCTGGGGAAATCGACATTGCAAAATAGATGCAAGCAGTGGGTACTTTTGTACTCGCTTGCGTATCTAGAAATTGGAATGTTTCCTTAACACAGACTTCTCAGGAAATCGGTATTGCAAAATAGATTCACGCTGCGTGTTCTTTTGTACTCGCTTGCATTTTTGCTTTCCCAATACAAATTCCGAAACCAAGAAGTTGGAAAAATCGGCATTGCAGATACATTCAGGTCGGCAATACTTTTATACCCCCATGCGTTTTTACACTCCGGAATTCGCAACGCTTTGGCTCGATTATTCAAGACTGCATTGGAAGATATCTCTTCATGTCGCCAGCTCACTGAACTTCTACGCATACCGTTTGATGATTAGGCAAAGTGTTGATAACTATTTGCTGCGATAACTACTTCCATAATGCATGAATTGACTTAAATTGGTATTTGTTTGCAATTAAATTCGTAGATAGTTTCATTCATTCACTAGTTTAATCAATAATTTAATCAATACCCACAAAAGATAGCTCTGCGCAGCGACGATATCGTACCCAATGAGGAACATCCGAGGTGGGATTATGGCTAATTGAAGAAATACAATTGATTACTAAGTCAACGGCAATCCTACGTCAACCTTGCGGTTATATCATAGGTATAACCCATCCATAGTTTTTTTTCAAAACCACGAGTACTAAGTTTTCTAAATTGGAACCATTCCATAAAACAAGGCGCTTTTCAGGGCCATTAAACCTTCCAAAAAAGAGTTTAGGAAATACAGTTCAATGCTTTCTAAAACATTATCCATAATAATAATAAAACACAAATTGATGTTTTCATAATTTGTTTGCCAGGATTTGATGAGTATGTGAATTTGGCAGTTGTTCTGAGCTTATTGATAGTTGGGGACTTTCCTTATTATTCAATTTTCACCAATTCTTAAATTGTTTCCAGATCGAAAGTACAGTAATTTACAATTAGTTCGACATTTAGCTAATTGGACGGACATGTAATGTGACTCATTTAGTTGGACATTTTTGTAAACATAGAGATCCAAATTATGACCCCACATTGAAAGTCGACACTGTACCACTGTCATCGCAAATGTTCAATTACAGGTTAAAATCGCCTCCAATGTGACACTGAGTGGCGCTTCGGCACGTCGCATTGAATGTAATTTACTGTACAAAATGTCACAAAGCTGGATGGGAAGAAATTTGCTGTGGCGCTGTGGCGAGTGGCAACAAATCGCTAAACAGGAGGCAAGTCGAACAAGATGGGGATATCAAGTGATAACAAAACAATAAACTCTTTAGATTGAAGATAATTTTGTGATCCTGAAAAGGACCCTTTTTAGCCTGCATGTGAATCCAACGAGCGAACAAATCGTAATGAATGTATTTTTATCTTATCTTCTTTGTTTTTAAGAGGCTTTAAACTTTGCAGTTCATTCGCCTCTAGTGTATTTTTTTGCCATCGCTCCCTTTTAACGCTCATTCGTTCGTCTCGTTGGACTCGCCCCTCTGGCTGAGTCTGCCGATTTGTCTCTATCCTGTGAGTGTGTACCGCTAGAGTATAAAACACGCGGACACCAAAAAAATATCTTATTTTCTTTCAAACCGTAAACCCGTGTGGTTGTACGGCATCGGCATCGTGGACGTAACAAAGGAGGACAAGTTAAGGGAAAGGCAAAGTCTCACTCGAACCGTGCAGGTCTCCAGTTCCCTGTTGGTCGCATTCACTGATTGCTCCGCAAGGGTAACTAGGCCGAACGGATTGGTGCCGGAGCACCAATATACCTAACAGCGATTATAGAGTTTCGGTCGTCGGAGTGCTCGAGTTGGCTTGCAAAGCTGCTCACGACAATCAGAAAACCCGCATCAAGAACAGAGCAGCTTCGGTTCGGCGCTCAACAAGGCAACAATTAGTTTCAGTGAGTGGCAAAGTGTTTCTCCGGCACGTCGCATTAAATATAATTTACTGAACAACATGTCACAAGCTGGATGGGAAGAAATTTTCCAACTGTGAAAGCTTTGGCGAGTGGCAAACGCAATAGCTAAACAGGAAGGTTTAACCGAACAAGATGGGAATATCGAGTGATAACAAAAACACAACACCAAAGGTTCTTTTCAGAACCATCAACATATTCATAAAGAGTAAACATTAAACTAATCCATTTTTCAGGTAGATAGGTAGGTATTCACGTAGGAGATGAAAATAAAACAATATATTTAAAATATATATTTAACAAAAGCTGTCCCCTTTGTATAGTCCTACGTCACTCCGGTTATGTCCCCGACATTACCCACCCGTCTTTTTGTTCTATTTCTGTTACTGGACACACAAACACTGAGAGAGAGTAAAATTATTCCTCTCGCGAGCGATAAACTTCTACGCTTCGTATATTATTGGCCTGTCCATATCCCTCCCCACTACATGTCCATTATACCCGCATCGATAAAAATGGTCTACTTTTCGGCTTGGTTTAATTTCAGTAAAAAAATATAGGTTGTGTTCAAGACACGACCGCATTGTTGACGTAGAACTACGCTGTGGTTTAATTCATATCGTTTGTTCATAACTGCGGATATTATTTTATAATGTTACGAAAATTTCAAAATGACCATTCTACCGATTTGGTCGCCCTGAAATGTTTTTTATTGTAGAACCATTTGACGATAATTGTTTGATGATTCATTCTAGTGCTCGCAGAACAATACATGCTCGAGATAAGCGCAGCTGTCATCCTTAGCGGAGAAAGTTTTGCTACTGACAAGTGAAACCAAATCACATACAAAATTCCAGAAAGACATATAATTTCGTGGTGACTGAATAAACGAAATAAACTATCTGTTAATCTCAACAACCTTGAAGAGAGTAGCACTGCTTCATTATGATCAAGATTAACCCAAATTCAATCCTAGTTGGAAGCAGTCTTGCGACTGGCACGCGAGCCCAATTGAATTAATATAACTTGTTTAATAACTTGGTATATTCCCCAAATAATTTTTTAATTTACAGCGCCAATGCACACGGGAGCAGATACAAATGGGGTTTTAGCGAAGAGAAGATGCACTATTTTTACGTACGGGTTATGAAGCACGCACGTACGCACACAAATATCCGTAAACGATGGCTTGAAGCAACTAAATATACACACACTTATCTCCGTTTTGCACTCTTTTCAACAGAAACCCATTCTGTTAATATTGCCAGCCTAGTTTAGCTTAGCTGTCATCCTTTGTGGAGAGAGTTCTCCTACGGTCATGCGAAATCAAATCACTGACAAAATTCCAGAACATTGTTTTACTTGGTGAGCTGACGATAGTCTCGCTTGATGATTCCCCACACAATTGTGTAGCTCAGAACCTGAGTGCAATGATCGCAACGCCAGAGACACAATGAGTGAGTAATTTGGTCGCGTCCACAGCTCAATCCGAAACGAAGACATGTGATGATGCAAAACAAGCGATATTCATTGCTTTGAATACAGAAAGATGCTGAAAGTTTGCCTTCCTTACTTGCTCGAGACTTTAAACTTCTTCAGTTCATTCGTCTCTAACCCTCAAAAAGGCCCTTGGAAAACTTTACTTTACTCCTGCACTATACCTCCACCCTCATTGCCTTGAGAAATGCACTCGATCCTTCGCCGTCCAGCTCGCCCAGCAACGATGTTGTTCAGTCGATTTCCTCACGAAGAATGCAAGTTTGCCTCAGCGAGATCCACTGTTTTTACTCTAGGTAAACATTCCCCTTCGTTCTTCTTCTTTTCCTTCGTTCGCGAAGTCTTTACATTTTACGATTTCCCCTTCGTTTGCTTGTCGATAAGTTGCTCGTTATTGACAGCTCTGTTCGGGAAAGTACACAAATGGACAGAACAAATGCATGAGGAAATGGGGATGCTTTCAATTTTCATCAATTTCAACCATATCCAGACTATGGGATTGTGATGCATAACATATCAAACAAATATTAGGGAATTTCCAATTCGTTTGGTATGTTAATCACCAAAATCCATTCGCGGCAAAAATAGTTATTAACATTAACTTTATTTCATAAAAACGTGACTTGTTTTCAGATTTGGCACCCTTAATGAAAGACGTAGTTCTACGTCAAAAACATGAAAAAACACATTTTTATAAAACATTTGGCCAATTATTTCGAAAACCAGTATATTGAACTGTAAGGAACTGCTTTTAAGTTTTGGAATTGAAGTTTTCCTTAACATGTTCGTCTTACCCCCATCTCCCATCTCTCTATATACATCATCAGGTTTGCTGTGTCATCGTATACACGTCTGTTGAGGGCGTGCATCGAGCGAGTACGAAAAATGCAATGCACAGGCGAAGTTTAGGTTATGTTTCCAAAAAGGGCGTTTCTCAGAATCAGACATTAATGAACTATAATGTTTAAGTCTCTAAAATACGCACAAAGCAGCGAACATCGCTTGTTCTGCTTATTTTACGTCATCATAAGGACTTTGTTTTCACTTGAGCAGTCGTGTCGTGTGAATAATACCGAGTTTACACAGTGCAGGTTAGATTCCGAGTCTACTCAGACAGTTTCGATTCGGATGGAAAATTACTTGCAAAAGAGGGATTCTTCATTTCTTTTTTCCGGAACCGTTTTAATCGTCATACCAGTAATTCGCGACCTGTAGATTAGGATTGGGCGATCTTGGATCGATTTTTAGAAGATCGATTTTTTCCATTTCGATTTCCGATTTTCTGAATCGATTCTTGGCATCCGAAAAAATCGTGAAGATTTATCTTTTTCTATCGATCTTATAATTTTTTTCCGAGTACATTGACTTTAATCTCACCACCTGACCAGAGATGCCAACCTTCTTGATTTTTCAGGATTTCCCAGACTTTTTGGCATGTTCCCTGATATCCTGACAAACACTCAAATTTGCATGATTTTTCAAAAATGATCCTGATTTCTTCTGATTTTCATACTTTGTACTCTCTCAGAACGAAAATTGTTAGTGGAAATTGGTAAAGAATCCCAGTCAAAGTTTTCCTGGTTGAGAACTGTCATTATATTTTTTAAAAGAACGCTAGATAATTTCATTTGACGAATTTAAGAAATAATAACAAGATTAAGTTTAAGAAACAACAAGCACTTGTATGATGTATATGTACGAGTAGCCGCAAAATTATCGATGAAGGAATACAATATCGATGAAGGAATGTAATATTAATCAAGAAAAACTTCTGTTAAAAAATGTTAAAATATTCTGTTAAAAAATGTTAAAATGTTCTGTTAAAAAATGTTAAAAAATCTAAGGAAAGTAAGATTGAGGTTTATTCTTTGGAATAAAACGAATGAGCAATGTTGTTGTGTGTATTATTGATTTCATGGTATCATTGAATTGACCAGCTGTTGAGTTACTAATGATGCTTTTTCTATTTATTTATTTGATTAAGTGATTACATGATGGTACAAGCGACCTTCAAAAAAAAACAAAAAAAAAATCTTTTTTTTTTTATTGGAATCATGATTTTTTTCACATCCAGGACCCCAACGGTAGTGATCACTTGCCAATCAAAATTTCCATCACCATTGGGTCGAATTCTTCTGAATCTATAAACATGGCATATGACCTCACAAGACACATTGACTGGAAAAAATATGCGGACGCGATTGCTCTAGCCATCAATTCCAGAGATGGTTTACCTCCATTGGAGAAGTATAACTTCCTTTCTCGTTTGATCCATGACAGCGCGATTCGCGCTCAAACGAAACCCATCCCAGGTTCCTCCATTCGCCGAAGGCCTCCCAATCCATGGTGGGATAGCCAATGTTCCAAGCTTTATCAGGATAAATCGAACGCATTCAAAGCTTTTCGGAAACGTGGAACAATTGAAAATTTTCAATCGTATTTGGACCTTGAAAATCAATTTAAAAACTTGATCAGAGGGAAAAAAACGTGCTTATTGGCGAAATTTCGTGGGAGGTTTGTCACGAGAAACGTCAATGAAAAAATTATGGAAAGTGGCTCGAAACATGAGAAATCGCTCTTCAACAAATGAAAGCGAAGAATATTCACATCGATGGATTTTTAATTTTGCACGGAAGGTTTGTCCTGATTCCGCTCCTGTGCAAAAAATTGTTCGAGATATACCACAAGATAGGTGCGATCTTGATTCCGAGTTTTCGATGGTAGAATTCTCTCTTGCTCTGCTTTCATGTAACAATTCTGCTCCGGGATCGGATAGAATTAAGTTCAACTTGCTGAAAAACCTCCCTGATGTGGCGAAACATCGCTTGTTGAATTTATTCAATCGGTTTCTGGAGAATAATATTGTTCCAGATGATTGGAGACAAGTACGAGTTATAGCTATTCAAAAACCCGGAAAACCCGCGTCCGACTACAATTCGTACCGCCCAATAGCAATGCTGTCTTGTATACGGAAATTGTTGGAGAAAATCATCTTGTTTCGCCTTGATCGATGGGTTGAAACGAATGGACTACTCTCAGATACACAATATGGGTTCCGCAGGGGCAAGGGGACGAATGATTGTCTTGCGTTGCTTTCTTCAGAAATTCAAATGGCTTACGCCGAAAAAAAACAAATGGCTTCAGTATTCTTGGACATAAAGGGGGCCTTTGATCCTGTTTCAATAGAGGTTTTGTCAGACAAATTACAATCTCGGGGTCTGCCGCCTCTATTGAATAATATGTTATATAACTTGCTTTGTGAGAAGCATTTGAACTTTTCTCACGGAGATTCGGCAGTAAGTCGGGTGTCTTACATGGGCCTCCCCCAGGGCTCATGTTTAAGCCCCCTTTTGTACAACTTCTATGTAAGCGACATCGACAATTGCCTTACACAAAATTGCAGCCTAAGACAACTTGCAGATGATGGAGTGGTGTCTGTCGTAGGATCAACAGAATCTGACCTACAAGAACCCTTACAAGATACTTTGAACAATTTTTCAACCTGGGCCATTGGGCTAGGGATCGAATTCTCCACGGAGAAAACAGAGATGGTGGTTTTTTCTAGGAAGCATAGACCAGCAAAACCAAAGCTTCAACTTTTGGGTAAACCGATCACTCATGCTATGTCATTCAAGTATCTTGGGGTCTGGTTCGACTCCAAATGTACTTGGGGGGCCCATATTAGGTATCTGAGTAAAAAATGCCAACAAAGAATAAACTTTCTCCGTACAATTACCGGCACCTGGTGGGGAGCCCACCCAGAAGATCTTATAATGTTGTATCGTACAACTATTCTCTCAGTGATGGAGGATGGCAGTTTCTGTTTTCAATCAGCTGCCAAAACACACTTAATTAAACTCGAGCGAATTCAGTATCTTTGTCTCCGTATTGCGTTGGGATGTATGCCCTCAACGCATACCATGAGCCTCGAGGTTTTGGCAGGCGTACTCCCACTAAAAGATCGCTTCAATTTATTATCTCTTCGGTTCCTCATCCGGTGTAAGGTCATGAACCCATTGGTGATCGGAGATTTTGAGCAGCTGATCGAGCTAAATTCTCACTCTGGATTCATGAGCCCATATCATGAATTCATCTCCATGCAGGTTGATCCTTCTTCGTATATTCCCAACCGTGTTTGTTTTCCTGACTATATCAATTCCTCTGTACATTTTGATCTGTCCATGAAGCAAGATATCTATGAATATTCAGATTATCAACGATCGAGGATCGCTCCAACGATCTTCGATGCAAAGTATGGGGGTATCAATTGTGATAATATGTACTTTACTGATGGGTCCACTATAAACGAGTTCACAGGATTTGGAGTGTTCAACAAAATTTTCAGCACCTCCCATAGTCTTCAGATTCCTTGCTCAGTGTATATTGCTGAATTGGCAGCGATACACTGGGCGCTGGACAGCGTCGCCTCACGACCTGTTGAACACTAACGGATAGTCTTAGCTCCGTCGAAGCTATCCGTTCAGTGAGGCCGGAAAAGCATTCGCCGTACTTCCTTGAGAGAATACGAGAAATTTTGAGTGCTTTATCCAGACGCTGTTATGTCATTACCTTTGTGTGGGTCCCTTCTCATTGCTCAATTCCGGGTAATGAGAGGGCTGACTCATTAGCAAAGGTAGGTGCGATTGAAGGCGATATTTACCAGCGTCAAATCGCCTTCAATGAATTTTACTCTTGAGGCCGTAAAAATACCATCGCTAACTGGCAACGCAAATGGAACGAAGATGAATTGGGCCGGTGGCTTCACTCGATTATCTCTAAGGTTAGCCTCAAACCATGGTTCAAAAGTCTGGACTTGAGTCGGGACTTTATTCGCACCTTCTCCCGACTCATGTCCAATCACTGTTCGTTAGACGCGCTACTCTTTCGTTTCAATCTGGCCGGCAGCAATATCTGCGTTTGTGGCCGAGGTTACCACGACATCGAACACGTTGTTTGGTCGTGTGAGGTGTATCTTGTTGCCAGATCGAATTTAAAGAACTCCCTTCGGGCTAGAGGAAGGCAGCCCAATGTGCCGGTGAGAGATGTGTTGGCTCGGTTAGACCTTGATTAAATGTCCCAAATATATGTTTTCCTTAAATCTGTCGATGTTCGTGTGTGATTATCCTCATATCCTTATACCCTCCATTTCTTCCTTTGTGAGTAATTGGTCCGCTTGCTATAAACAGGAGAATGAAATGTAAATTCACAACAGATGTACGAATAGATTTAAGAATTGAGTGTGTGTGATTATCAACATTGTAATAATTTCCTTATACCCCATCCTTTTCCTGAGAAAAATATGTCACCCTTCTAATCTCGAGTCCACCGCGAGTAATCGGTTTCCCACATTACTAACCATAGATTTAAGAAAATTGTTCATATATATAGTTTTAAAAATATATTTAAGATTTCGGCTTCTTTAAACTTATGTAACTGAGCCTGGAAAAATAAACGAATTTATAAAAAAAATAAATTATTTTTTCCATGTTTAAAGAAAGACGATACTCATCTAGAATAAGATAAATTGGAAAAAATGCTTTCGATTTTGTTAAATTCAATTCGGCAAAGATCGATTTTTTTGTATCGATTTAATCATTGAATCGATCCCTACACCATTTAGAAAATCGATCTTTTTATAAAGATCGCCCAGTCCTAGTGTAGATGCCCTCTAACTTCTCGCTGCTCTGGCGTTGCAAGTAATTTAGATGTTTCCAGTAACTAATGATTCTGTCAAACCGGTTCTGAAAAAAGCATCCGAGTTATTTCAAACTTTTATGTTTTCCCATCGGCTAGTAGCACCGTACATACAAAACGAACGTTAAATTCTAAGGCCCAATTAGATGGTGTAAACTTTTGCTGTGCGTTAAGGTGCTTCAAGTAAGTCCCGACTCGAGATCCCACCGGAACACTCCCACAACTCGCCTGATAATTCTCGTTCGAATTCGTTTGAGGATTGGGTGATCTTGGATCGATTTTTAGAAGATCGATCTTTTTCATTCCGATTTCCGATTTTTTGGATCAATTCTTGGTACTTGAAAGATTCGCAAAAATCGATCTTTTTCTTCCGATTTTTTCCGATTTTTTTCAGCAAATATTTTTATAGATTGGTTTTTCAATGTACATCGATTTTATTCTAATACTAGCTGACCCGGCAAACTTCGTCCCGCCCAAAATTTATTTTTCGTTATAAAATTCACGTTTTCTTACTACGCACACGTTCATGGGTCCAATCGCAGAACTGATCATTGATTGATCTTCTAATCTACCTTTTAAAATTACCTTTTACTATAAAATTCCTAGTACTTTTCCCAAAACTCGTCATTGGAATATCAGATTATTTTCAGACACTATTTTCGTTCAAGATTTTTCAACCGCTTCCAATTAACATCCACTACATGGAATAAATGTTTGATACAGAAAGTATGATAGAATGAAGACAGATCTTATCAACACATTCGGCGATCCATTTTTATTTATATAGATAGAAGACTATCGGCATTTTGACGTGCGACTACGTCTAACAGGAGTATATGGGGGTGAAATGGAAACCTGAGCAAAGAACATGCAAGAAAAAATGAAAGATTTCGAATGCTTATAACTCGAACATTTCTTAACAGATCGGAAAGATTTTTGCATCAATTGATAGGAAATATTTCTACGCGTCTATCACAATTAATAAAATGTTATTTTTCATGAGATAATTGAATAACTGCAAAATGTCAAGCGTTATCTAAACGCCCTAACTACCAAGTTTTGATTGGCCTGATTTGCAGTTTCTCCAACACAGACTCAAAATAGATGTACCCTTGAGAATCCTCTTTGCAAATATACATGCAAGTCGGGAGTATTTTTGTACTCGCTTGGCTTTGTGCAAACCGGAATATGTTTCCCTAAAATGTTATTTTAACCTGAGAAGCCTGGGAAAATCATCATTTCAGACACTAGAGGTGAATGAACTTCCGCGGTTCGAGAACTACGTAAACATGAGATGTGCAATAATTTCAGAGGGAAACGTAAAATACAATGATCGATTCATAATTCTTACGTTCACATATTTTTTTGTAGTCCTAGGCATCATATCAAACGTAACAGGACGGCCATCAAATTCACTTGTAACGTAGAACTTAATCTATTACAAATGCATTAATTGATCTTATATGGCAACTGTTCAAACTTTTTGTGTTTGTCATGTTGCAAATATATATTGAATTCAATTGAATTCGAAATTTGTTTCGTCCAATCGATAATTTATTCAATACAATACAAATTCAATCAGAGTTTTCCGAAAATTTTCAATTGTCATGTTTGGTTGAATTTTTTGTGCATTATTTTTATGGGACCACCTCTCCTTTCCAGAGGAGGAAGGGGTGTCATACCATCATCGAAACATACCTCGTACCCAAAATCCTAAAATTTGGCTCCATTTGCTTGATTAGTTCTCGAGTTTTGCAGAAGTTTGTGTTTTATTTGTATGGGATCCCCCCTTTAGAGAGGGCGAGGATTGTCGAACCACCTTAGAAATGTTTCTTCCCCATGAAACCACCACATGCCAAATTTAGTTGCGTTTGCTTGATTAGTTCTTGAATTTGGAAATGTATGCTTCATTTGTATGGCAAACAACCGCCCCCCCCCCACCTCAGAGAGACGGGATGAGTGTCTATTCGCCATAGAAATCTCAAACCTTCGCATACCAAATTTGGTATTTTATTGATTAGTTTTCGAGTCATGCAGAAATTTGTCTTGCATTTGTATGGCAGCTCTCCCTTAGAGGAGGGTGCAGTGTCTAACCACCGTGAAAACATTTATTGCACCCTAAAACCTCCATATGACTAAATTGGTTTCATTTGCTTGATTAATTCTCCAGTTATGCAGAAATTTGTGTTTCATTTGCATGACAGCCTACCCCCCCCCCCCCCAGCGTTTGTGGCAGCCACACAAATGATACACAAATTTCAGTATAACTAGAGAATTAATCAAGCAAACGATCTTAAATTTGACATGTGGAGGTGTTAGGGTGTAATAAATATTTCTATGTTGGATAGACACTTCCCCCTCCCCCTCCCTCATGGGGGATGCTGTAGAACTCAAGAATCAATGAATAATTATAATGTAAGGGGCAATAAATGTTTCTATAGTGGTTTGATACTCCTCCTCTGGAATGGAGAGGGGGTCCCATAAAAATATTACACATATTTCAACCAAGAATATTCCAACCAGACATGACAATTGAAAATTTTCGGAAAACTCTGAAGGGAAATGGGAAAATTCCAAACATTCAATTCCCATATGTTCTATAATTACATAGTGACAAGCGTTGTTAGTACATTTGATGCTTGCGCCAACGAAATTGATTTTTATTCGAAAGTGGAAATGGTTTCCAATGTTATAAAACGCCCCCCTATATCATTTTCTATCTATTTAAATTAAAATGGATCGCCGAATGCGTTGATAAGAGCAAAACTCGAAGAAGGAATTATCCGATTTAGGGCTATCTTTATTCTATCATATTTTCTGTATCAAACATTTATGCGATGTAACGGAGGAACATGTTATTTGCAAATGATTGAAAAATCTTGAACGAGAATCATGTCGTGTCGAGTTTTGATAGAAGTCCTAGGGAATTTATATTAAAAGTAAATTGTAAAGTGTCATTTAGAAGATGAATCAATGAACAGTTCTGCGATTGGACCCATAATCGTAAGTAAGAAAACGTGAATGTTTGGAGGTATTAATAACAAAAAATAAATTTTGGGCGGGACGAAGTTTGCCGGGTCAGCTAGTATCTAATATAATCAAATATCAACTGATGATTATGACATCTAGTCGAAAGGTTGTTTTATAGAACTGGCGGTAAAACCAAGATTTATATTTCATTAAAATAAATAAATTAAAATAAATTGAAAAAGGCTTTCGATTTTCCAAAGATCTATTCTCTTGTAGCGATTTATACAGTGAAGCTCAAAAGTTTCGAAACGTATATAAAAAAGTGTTGTTTTCGTAAGTAATTAACGACCAGGAGCTGTCAAACAATATGACAGCTGTTGGTGGAAGGGCTACTTACCTGCTTATATTTAGAATTTGTTTGAAAATTATGCCATTTATTTTTTAGCCTTGTCCGAAACTGCCCCCCTTTCCTCTACTTTTTGAAACAAACTATTGAATAATTATAAAATAGAAAAACTGATATTACGGTTTATGAACCTTTTTCACGCCGCTTACTCAGTTTAAGGTTCTGTAGTGTGTTCAATGAAGATTTTTTGTGATAGGGAATGAGCTGATGATTATGCTATGTATTACCTATCACAGACATAATTTCGGTAGCACAATAAATGCCTATGCCAAAATTTCTAATTGCGTATGAACTAGCAGTTTCAAGCCTCTATGATAGACAAATGGATTACGCAGTTTTATAATGACAGCAGAGATAAAGGTATGGTCCAAATTTTTGGTCAATTGATCAACAGTAAGGGGTTTAAATTTCTATTAATGTAGGACAGCGCTACAGACAAACATACAAACAGGCAAGCTAAAGCCGTTTAAAATCGGCCGCTACAAGAGCGATAAGACAAGGGAAGCTGATTTTACCATCAAAATAATTCTAATTAGTATAAAACTTCAATGTGTTCCAAATAATAAATTACCTCTTAGGTTACTTAGGTTGAGATTTCTATGTCAAATAATACCGATTGATTGTACGCGAGTAGGAGTACAAGTCGTAAAAAATTTACTTAACAAAATATCGCCCAGTCAAAACATTTATGAACAGGATCGGCTAGTATAAAATATCTATATTATACAATTGTATGCTGAAGTTGGTTGAAAAATCAAAACATTTCATGAGGTTTAACGCCCTTACAATCTAAGAGGTCGGTTCAAGACCATCCTTCTCTTCTATTTACTTTTACATAAAAGTTCCATTTCTTTATGCAGATTATAAAACACGATAAAATATTTTCAATATTGAAACTGACCTTATGTAATGTAATGTAAACGGCTTCATTCACCAAATTAATTCATGTAGTGAATAACAAAACAAAAATTTGTTGGAATTTGAAATGATGCTGACTTGATTGCGATCGTCATACCCCAATTAACTGACATCTCGCGATTTAAAAATCCTCAAATGCTCTAAGAGTGAATGAATGAATGAATGAATGTTGTGAATGTTGACACTCTGATGTCTGATGTCTTCTCGGAAACAACGACGAGATACGAAGACGAAAAAAAAAACGCTGCAACAGATTGATGGATGTGTTCTCTCGAGTGATTAATCCGTTTCAGCGCGATTGATTAACGTTGTGATTCATATTCTACATGAGCCGTTTAATGCCAACCGAGTGAATGGTTTTGACAGCTCCGGGAAGGAATATTATTTCCAATTATTTGCAGCATGTATCATATATTTGTCGTTGGAATTATTCCACTTGACGGATAATCTTTTTCGGGCGACACTTTGTTGGGAAGAAACCTGGTCAAGGAGAACCTTCTCGGAACGAACAGAGAAAATCTTATTACGGAAGAGGCAAGTGACGTTCACGTGGGACTAGAAATGAGAACCTGAAAAGATTAAGTCTACACAAGGCAAACGATTATGAGTAATGCCCATGTGATTGTTTTTACTACTGAAAATCTCTTGAAAATAAACTCATTCACCGACAATGCCCTTGTGATTATTTGAGTGAAACTGTGACAGAGATGAAACGAGATATTCAAGGCCTCGGTAATGAATGATACCTCCCCCGGCAAATGAAGAAGATTAGATTCACTTTAAGGTGAGTCATAAAGGGTTCGCATTCCAGATTTAAGCTGGAATCAAGATAGGAAAAAAGTGTTCAGTTGTCACAGGGTTTTGTTATTCTTTCCAACATAACTATTTAATGCTCTATGAAAGTATTTAATTTTATGAACACAAACCTACCAATGTTGCTGTTCTTTGCTGTAAAGATTCATACTAAACGGTGCTGTATAGGATTTGATACAGGGCGGACTTGATTATACCTTAATTTAAACTGACCAGACGTTACGCGGGACAGTCCCACATTTGTCAAAAGAAACGAAAATGTCCCGCGATATCAATATATTTCAATATCACAATTTGATCATGTTGATTTTCTTAAATGAATGAACCTCAAAAAAAAACTTTTATTTGGCAGACTGTTCAAGAGCGCTTCTAATGCATCCAAAGGTTAATACGTTGAGCTGGTTTCATCGCACCGACATTGGGCTTTTGACGTGGGACTACGTCTAACCGGAGTATATGGGGGTGAAATGAAAACCTAAACACCGAACATGCAGGAAAAAATGAAAGATTCTGATTGCCTATAACTCGAACATTTCTTAATAGATCGGAAAGATGTTTGCATCAATTGGTTACAAATATTTCTACGCGTCTATCACAATATAGAAAATTATTATTTTTTTCAAATAAACAATTGAATAATTGTAAAATGTCAGGCATTATCCAAACGCTTTATGTCCCCGGTTTTGATTGGTCCAAATTGTGCTCCTCAAATGGTACCGACCGAAACAGGCAACTAGAGTATAGAGTACAGAATAGGGTGATATAATAATAATAAATAATAAATAAGAAACGCGAGACACTTGCCACACGCCAACATTATGAACCAATCACATGAAAGGAAACCATAGCCAGGCTATAAAAGCGCGAGCCATTCGGCAGAGCTTGCATTCTAACAACGGACATGACGCGGACAAGAGCTAGTGCGAAATACCGGCAGCAACGGCAGCAGCGAACATTGAAGCTAAGCCGAGCAACCCGCAATCGAGCTTGGCGTCGGTCTGCTGCAATAGCAACAACAGCAACAGCAGCAACAGCAGCGGCAGCGAACATCGCAATTAATCCGATGCGATTCTCTTGCCAACCAACATGGATACAATGCGCTCTCCACTCTGAAACAATCATCATTTGGCATTAGGTAGTCAAACGAGAAGGATCGTCCGATTCCGCTTTGTAAAGAGTTTATTACAAAGTTTTCCGTTATATTATACTGATTGCTATCGAAGGGCCTTTATCAGGGCTAATTATATGTACTAATCAATTTCAATTTTCAGATTCAGCAGAAAAATGAATTATCCATCCATCGTTTTCATCGGTGCTTTCCGTGCATCTGTAAAAAAATGGGTGGGTTATATCTATGATATAACCGCAAGGTTGACGTGGGACTATCTTAGCGTAGCCATCATTTGTTTGTATTGATTAAAATTTTGATTGAACGAAACAATTCCCGAATTCAATCAAATTCAATATATTTGCTACATCGCTTGCTCTGTTGTTCCTGGAGCTTATTTCTCTCTGCACCTGCTGCTTGATCTCGTCGATTTGCGTTTGGGAGAGCATGTTGTTGCGTACTATCGCTCTACGCCTCGCGTTCATCGCGTTCTGATCAAGCCTCCCGACGAACTCTGGATACGCTTCCTCGAACATTGTTAGTATTCGAGGGCGACCGCTCATGTCCGTCTCCAAAGCAGTGCAGATGTAATAGGCGCGGATCACGAATTCATTCATTTCGTGTGTCCACATGATCCGGCGCCTAGTGGTACCCACAAGTGTGGACGACTGTCGTCTGGCAGTCGCAACACGTCTCGTAGGCGCAGCGTTTCTTGGGTGATGTCGATGGCTGCTGTTTCCGTGTGGCGGTAGCTCTTCGGGTTGAACCCGGCTGGTGGCCCGCTCTTGCACATCGCCCTCCAGCCGCTGGCCGCTCGCTCTTACGCCCGTTCCAGGACCAGCTCCAGTTCGGGGACCCTCCTCGGGTGATCGCATTCTAATTACTCTTCGTGAACGTAGCTCCATTTTCTGGGTGTATCTCCTTTGCCCGGGAGACAGCGGGTTGGCAAGGCCTCCATGACCCGGGAGGCCTTCCCCGGGAGAGATATAGCGCTCTGACTCGCTCGCACCCCCTCACTTAGCCACTTTCGACACCCGTTCTCGGAGCCAAGACCAGGTGTGTGTTTCCAGTTCACGCCCGATCTAAAAATGTCGTCATATGATCTTCGTGGAGGCGTGAGATAGGAACATTTGAGACCAACAGGCAGGCTCCTACCCTATGTTGATCCCCATTTGAGAACCGCCTTTTTATGCTTTTTTTTTTTGTTCCTTTTATTTATTTTAGGCTCATTGGCATTTTAGCTGTAACAGAGCCGAATTTTAATCGTGTACATGTCACATATTTATCATATCTATAATTAGCACATTACACAGTTGCCATTTTTCGGTGTTAGAGTATTCCCTTCTATACCATTCCATATGGTAAACATTTACACAGTAGCAGCCATTTAGGCGTAAGAGTTTTCTATCTGTTCTTCCATTATCCAGTTAGACCGGACAGCGGAGACAGTTGATTGATCATCGTTGAGTTATTTATAGAACAGCAGCCCGATGTGTCTTGCAGAGCAGAGCAGTTGTATGGATGAATCGATCATATTTCGATCGTGGATCGATCTCCATCGCTGATGATTGTTGCGTGGACGTAGTTATTCTGTAACAACACAAATATGGTCAATGAGGGCCCTGAGTTTCGAACTCACGATCGATCGCTTACTAAGCGAACGCGCAACCAATGTGGCTACGGAGGCCCCCAATATATTTGCTTTGTGAGTAAAAAGATTGTATAATTCCATATTAGGTGAATTCATGCATTGTGATAGATTATGTTCTTCGTTACAAGTAAATTTAATGACAGTCCTTTTACGTTTGGTATGATACCTAGGACAAAACATGTGAACGGAAGAATTATCAAACGATTATTTTATTTTACGTTTCCTTCTGAAGTTTGCATCTTTCAAGGGTACGTATTTCTCGAACCGCGAATTTGCTTAATTTGATGAACTTCAGGCACTCAGTTTCGAATGTGACATGTACGTCGAACGCATGTTGTTTAATCAATAGGCGTCATCGCAGCAATTGGTTATCAACATCTTGCCTAATCATCAAATGGTATGCGTAGGAATTCAGTGAGCAGAAAATATTAAGGCATATCCTTCAATGCAATCAATGCAATTGAATAAACGAGCCAAAGCGTGGTGTTCGTACCCGCTTTTGTAATCCGTGTTAGGAAAACACTTTTTGGAGTGCAAAAAAGCATGCGAGTGCGGAAGAACCCCGGAAGACCGTTTTAAGGAAGTATATTCTAGTTTGCACAAAGGCAAGCGAGTACAAAAGTACTCACAGTTTGCATTTATTTGCTGAGCCGATTTCCCCAGACATCTTGGTTTTGAAATCTGTGTTAGGCAAACACATTTTAGTCGGAACAAAAATGCCCCCGACATGCATGAATTTGCAATGCCAATTTCCTCAGATACCTTGGTTCTAATGCTCAATGTATTTGATGTCTGTGTTAGGGAAACACATTTCAGTCGAAACAAAAATACCCCCGACTTTCATGTATTTGCAATGCCGGTCTCTCCAACGCTGCTTGGTTTTGAAGTCTGTGTTAGGGAACACATTTCGGTGAGAAATAAAGGCCCCATACTTTCATGTATTTACAATGCCGATTTCCTCAAGGCTGCTTGGTATTGATGGCTGTGTTAGGGAAACTGTAGATCGGGCCAATCAAAATGAGGCAGTTAGGGCGTTTAGATAACGCTTAACATTTTACAGTTGTTCAATTGTTTATCTAATGAAAAATAACATTTAATTAATTGCGATATAAGCGTAGAAATATTCCCTATCGTTTGATGCAAACAACTTTCCGATCCAGTAAGAAATGTTCGAGTTATACGCATTCGGAATCTTTCATTTTTTCCTGCATGTTCTGTGTTTAGGTATTCATTTTACCCCCTATATACTCCGGTTAGACGTAGTCCCACGTCAAAAAATTAGTGGGTTATATCTATGATATAACCGCAAGGTTCACGTGGAACTACCTTAGCTTAGCAATCATTCGTTTGTATTGATTAAATTCTTGATTGAATGAAACAGTTTCCAAATTCAATTGAGTTCAATATATTTGCTATGTGAGTGAAAAAAATGAACAAATGCCGTGTAAAGTCAACTCATTTATTGTGATTGATTTTTCTTCGTTACAAGTAAATTTAATGACGGACCTTTTACGTTTGGTATGATGACTAGAACAAAATATATGTACGGAAGAATTATCAAACGTTTGATGAACCAGCCTAAGGCTGAAAATCTTTCCAATAAAGACAAAAAAAAAATTATCAAACGATTATTTTATTTTACATTTCCCTCTGTAGTGTACATACTTCTCGAATCTCGAATTTGCTTGAAACTGGGAAGTTCATTCGCTTCTAGTGGCTGCACGATTTTCCCAGGTTCCTAAGTTTAGAAGATCATGTTAGGACAGACATATTCCACTCTGCACAAAGGCAAGCGAGGACAAAAGTACTCGCAGTTTGCATTTATTTGCAGAGCCGATTTCCCCAGAAACCTCGGTTTTGAAGTCTGTGTTAGGGAAACACATTTCAATCGGAACAAAAATACCCCCGATTTGTATGAATTCGCAATGCCGATTTCCCCACGCTTCATGGATTTGAAGTCTGTGTTAGGGAAACACATTCCAGTCGGAACAAAAATACCCCCGACTTGCATGAATTTGAAATACCGATTTCTCCAGGCACCTTGGTTTAGAAATCTCTATTAGGGAACACATTTCGGTGGGAACAAAAGCTCCCCCTACTTTCATGTGTTCTTTTTCTTCTTTTTGGCTTTAAGAGGGTTTAAACTTTTCAGTTCACTCGCCTCTAGGCTCTTTCGTGTGCTTGCAATGCCGATTTCGCTGCTTGGTTTTAAAGTCTGTGTTAGGGAACATTTTTCGATGAGAACAAAAGTCCCCCTACTTTCATGTATTTGCAATGCCGATTTCCCCAAGGCTGCTTGGTTTTGATGGCTGTGTTAGGGAAACTGTAGATCGGGCCAATCAAAATGAGGCAGTTAGGACGTTTAGATAACGCCTAATATTTTACAGTTATTCAATTGTTTATCTAATGAAAAACAACATTTTGTTAGTTGCGATAGATGCGTAGAAATATTCCCTATCAAGTGATGCAAACATCTCTCCTATCCAGTACGAAATGTTCGAGCTATAAGCATTCGAAATCTTTCATTTTTTCCTGCATGTTCTGTGTTTAGGTTTTCATTTTACCCTCCATATATTCCGGTTAGACGTAGTCCCACGTCAAAAATAAAAATTTTCTTTTGTTTTTAAAAAAAAAACACAAAAAAATATATCTATAAAAACAATTTAAAAATTATTTTTTGATTCGATTATGCATAACGAAAGCAATCTAAAAAATAGAGTCCACCATGTAATGAAAAATTCGGAAACGAATTGGACCACTAAATTGAACCCACACTCAATTGACACATTTCGACGATGAAATAACCCATCATTTTATTAGTTGAGTTTCACTTGAGAAGCGTGGTTAATGCCTCAGATGGCTCGCGACAGTTTTGTTCTCCTACAACGGTGAGTCCATAATTCAATTCCATTAAACCATTATTACTACAACCATAGAGCCACATAGGAATCCTCTCCGGAGAGATTTTCTCAACGCAATTTACCATAAATAGCAATTTATGCTAATCTCAATTAGGGTAAGGTGAGATTAAAAAGAATTCTGCGCTCGCTGCCGGCGGCTGGTTTGTATGTCGAAGAAGCACGAAGTGTAATAAATTCAAATAAATCCCGCACGAAGTATTACCAAACAACAATTATACACGGGCGGAGAAGTTAGTTTCTCCTTAATATTATGTTCTTGCAAAAAAAATTATAGGAGGTTAAGTCCAAGACACGACCGCATTGTTTACGTAGCACTACACACGTGAGCAGATACAAATGAGGTTTCAGCGTAGCGAAGATGTACTATTTTTACATGCGAGTTATGAAGCACGCACGTATGCACAAAAATATCCATCCAAATATCCATAGATGGCTTGAAGCAACTAAATATACACACACTTATCTCCGTTTTGCACTCTTCTCAACAAAAGCCCTTTCTGTTAATATTGCCGATCTCGATTAGCTTAGCTGTCATCCTTGGTGGAGATAGTTTTGTTACTGTCATGCGAAACCAAATCACACACAAAATTCCTGAACAATTACTTTCTTGGTGAGCCGATGATAGCCTAATTTGATAATTCCCCATACAATTGTGTAGTTAAGAGCCTTAATGGAATGGCTTCCGTTTGATGTAATGATTGCATACAAGAGACATCAGCAAACGCAAAACAAGAAAGAACTAGCGATGTTCATTGCATCGCATCTAGAACGATACTGGAAGTTTGCCCATGCTCTAGGCAAATATTCCCCTTCGTTCTTCTTCTTCTTCTTCTTTTCTTTGTTCATGGAGACTTTAAATCATTCCCCATCGTTATTCGCCGATAAGTTGCTCGTTATTGACGGCATGGGTAAGGAAGCTCACAAAAGTCAGAAGTATGGGAAAATGGAAATGGTTCTAGTTTTCAACAATTTAAACCATTTTTACACCATGGGATTGTAATGTATAGCATAAAAAACAAATCTTAGGAAATTTCCGATTCGTTTGGTATGTAAATCGTCAAAATCCGTTCGCGGCAAAAATAGTTATTAACGTTAACTTTATTTCAAAAAAACGTGACCTGTTTTTATATTTGGCACTCTCAATGAAAGACGTTGTTCTACGTCAAAGAAGTTCGGATTGATTTGTGAGCAGCTTCCATTCTGGAGGCAGGACCCACTTTTGAATAAAAATAAAATAAGATGTTTCGATGAGTTGGATATAGTCGAGGTACAGTTTTGGATTGAAAACACAGTATTCTTCAAGCACCTTTACATTACTTGATTTGTCCTCACATGATTCCCGTGAGATAACGGGGGCTTCAATTGGAAAAATTATCAGTTTGTCTTTTTTGCCGCGGGATTTGATCACTGCCTGAAAATGGCCTCATACTAAAAATTCTTCTATTCGATGTTTTTACCGCTACTGCCGCAAATTTCGGAAACATGAAAGAATATGCCGTTTTGTCTCAGATTCCGAACCACTTAACCGTTGCTGTTGATTGACATATCAAATTAAAGCCAATTAACGCGTTTACTGCCACGTCAGTCACCGGTGACTGACAGTATAACATATGATAATGAAGGTAAATAATATAATCATATTAGCTCATAAGCATTCCCTTTCGAACAGAAATAACTTCCACTACGATAAGAAATACTCCTAAAAATGTCCCTCCAATCGTTGTAGAACCGTGGCACTCAACGTGTTAAACCTAGTTTGGGAAAAATATACTCGTAAACCAGATTGGTAGATTTATGAATCATTTTAAGAGTAAAAACCGTAAAAGTTGGGAGTTTTCAAGTTGTTGTTAATAATTTTATCCCAAAGCAGTGCATAATATCATTGATTGTTTCTATCAATTAACTTACTCTACAACTTGTTTTTCGTCATCTACCTCCTATATTTTCTAATTCCGCTGCAATATCATTTTAAACAATTCCTGATGAGCTTTTGATTAGAATTTTCAAAAATCACAATTTTAAGGACATTAAGGACAATTAACTATCTCCATATCGTTGAATTATTAAATTTTTTTTCTTGAAACAAGTCATATTTGAAACATTAAATGTTTTTTCAAACTGTATATAATGGAGTCCAAAATTATCCCGTTTTGTTATTGTGGTTTTGGTTGAAAACCTCACAAAAAAATCAATTTTACTCTCATTGGTTGGCGCCTGAGACCTACATTTTGCTCGGAAAGAGCATATAAACATTTGTGTATAAATGGTGTTTGGTCCTTTGAATTGTTGCTCCAGAATTGGACTGTTCTTGTACCCTAATTAGTGAACTATGGCTGTATTTGCCTGAAAATAGAGTGTTCAAATAGCTACTAAACGGAATATGAATCACACTTAACAAAAAAACAGATATCAAAATAATTAAAACAACTACAAAAACTGAAGAATTAACGATGCTTGTTTTTTACGGAATTTGCTAACGCAAACATTTTATCACTGGTTTTGACATTATTTCCATCTATAAATCCATCCTTTGATGTAACCAAATCAAAACAAATTCCCCAAAATCACGAGGTAGTGTGACTGTTTTTCTTCCGAGCTGACCTTGTATGCTCTCTGTCCGTCATTTGAATATGTAAACAGCTTTGCCTTTACTCAATTTCCACAATCTTCTGACCGATCGAGACTAGTGCTCTCGGTTCTCGTACAGCGGATGAGAGTGAACTATTTGTTTCGCTATACCTCTGCCAAACTTCCCCCCTCCCCCAACGAGGATGACGGAAAATTTGCGTGTCGAAATTGGCAGCAATATTTTGCCCCCCCAAAACACAATATAGCATCACGCACCAACGCACAATTCATGGGCTTATGAATAACACGCAAAAACCCATATCCGTACTTTTGGTAGCCGACGAGATCAAACCACCGTAAATTTAGTGCTTTTTGGCGCGGGATCGGAAAATCAAGCGCTTTGGAAACGGAAGCTGTGTGAGTGAGAGTGTGAGTGGGTGGATGGGTGAGGCCTTAATATTGGCACAATTGTTCGCTGGTTTGGTTGTGCCCCGATAGCGGTCAATGCTCGATTTAGTGTGAAATTTTGTATGGTTCAACGGTACAGTTGGTATTTCATTGGTCCACTTGAACCGACTCGGTGAAAAGTTGCATGCGATAATCCGTAACGATGACATGTCAAAAGTTGTGTCTGTGGTTCCAAGAATGATGATAAGATATCCAGTGTCGGACAAAACATTAGGACCACTGCTCAAGCAAAAAAAAAATAAAGTGACAAAACTTTGAGAAAATATAAACCATTGCTTCAATCCATTTATAATAATTTATTTGCTTTGTTCGAGGAAATTTATAACATCTGTGGTTAAAACAATAATCATTCATTGAAAAAAACACACGCCGAGTTTGCCCCTGAAATGGCAGTTCATGCAGTATAACGATCCGACGCACATCGCCAAGACCGCCAAAAAGTGGTTCCAGGATAACGAAGTCGACGTCATGGAGTTGCCAACGCAGGCACCGGATATGAATCCTATAGAAAACCTATGAGAGGTCGTGAATATGATGATAATGATGAGTTTTGGTTTTGGAATTTTTAGTAAAAAGTAAATTTAACGGGGTCGATGAAAAGATCAATCAATGAACAGTTCTTCGATTGGACTCATGAACTTGCGCTTAGTAAGAAAACAGGAAGTGGGTTATATCTATGGTATAACCGCAATGGTGACGTAGGACTATCGTTGATTTAGTGATCATTTGTTTGAAGTTGAATCTGAATCCATTCTGTATGAATGAATAAATGAATATTTGGGGGACTTCGAAAACGAGAGCGTTACGTTGAAGGTACAAGGTTTAATGCATCCAATATTGGACACGAAAATATCCTACTGATGGAGAAGAATAATCTTCAGAAGCTTTCCTGCTAATTACACTTGATTGAAAAATCACAGAACCAAATGTATTTGTTCGCAGTTTTATATGGTTAGAAAACATTAAAATAAACTCTTTAGCTTGCATGTTATTTTCAATGCCAAGGGGAACTGGCGGATTATTTTGCAGCAGCGATATTTTTCCGGATTCTTGTCGAAGTCCACCACCAGTGGTTAATGCTAACTCGATAACCACCTCCTAATTGCACTTGATTGAAAAATCACAAAACCAATTGTATTTGGTCGCAGTATTATATGGATAGAAAACGTTAAAATAAACTCTTTCGCTTGAATGTAATTTGCAATTCCAAGGGGAACTGGCAGACTATTTTGCAGCAACGATCACTTCTTTCCAGATTCTTCTCTATAACCAGCAAACGTAAAGAGTTGCGCGCGTGTATGTGTGTATGGCGGTTGCTCCGATGTCTCAAGCGGAACCAATTTTCGATGCTGGTATTCTCTCGGTCGTCTTCTCTATCTGATGGATCGGCTTTTCTGCGCTCCGTCACAGTCCCAAACAAACTGAATGCGTTTCAGGTCAGGTCAGGCGATATAATAAATCCCTCGATCCCTCGCCGTCCAGCTCATCCAGCCCGTTCAGTTCGTTCAGTTCGGTCAGCTCGTTCAGTAACGATGTTGTCTTGTCGATGTCCTCACGAAAAATGAATGCGATCACCACCAGAATATCGCTTAAGTATGCTTTTTGTCCGTGATTGAATCGAGAGAAGGCGTGGTTTACGATGGCAATTTAGAAGGCAAACTAGAGGCGAATGAACTCTGAGTTTGAAACTTTCGGCGACTGAGAAATAATTGATTGAAAATTATATGATTTTCTTTGCGCGCGCAAACTGTATTCGATACGAAAATATTCTACCGATGAGGGAGAATAATTGTCAGAAGCTTCCCTGCTAATTAATTGCACTTGATTAAAAAATCACAAGACCAATTGTATTCGATCGCAGCAGTAAAGGGTGTGTCACATCAAATTGCATCACGGAAAAAACGCCCAGTAGACCGATCCTTTTGAAAATTTTAGACAGTAAAATAAAAACTATTAAACAACTTTTGGCATTTTCTTTTTATTCATACTTCGAGCCCAAGCCCGTATGCTCGCACCTTCCTCTTTACCCCGTCCATAAGGTTTTGTACAACGTCAGGTTGTAGTTTTTTTTTGAACAGAAATCCATTTTCTCTTGAAGTCCGCCTCCGATTTGACAACTTTTGGGTTCTTCCGGAGGGCCTGCTTCATAATCGCCCAATATTTTCCTTTGGCACGAAGGTGACCCCGTTGGCTTCGTACCACTCCAACACGTCCTTTGAATAGTGGCACGAAGCGGGATCCGGCCAGAAGACGGTCGGGCCCTCGTGCTGCTTCAATAGTGGTAGTAAGCGCTTCTGTAGGCACTCCTTAAGGTAAACCTGCCCGTTTACCGTGCCAGTCATCACGAAGGGGGCGCTCCGCTTTCCGCAAGAGCAGATCGATTGCCACACCATGTACTTTTTGGCAAACTTGGATAGTTTCTGCTTGCGAATCTCCTCCGGAACGCTGAATTTGTCCTCTGCGGAGAAGAACAACAGGCCCGGTAGCTGACGAAAGTCCGCTTTGACCTAGGTTTCGTCGTCCATTACCAGGCAATGCGGCTTCGTCAGCATTTCGGTGTACAGCTTCCGGGCGCGCGTCTTCCCCACCATGTTTTGCCTTTCGTCGCGGTTAGGAGCCTTCTGAACCTTGTATGTACGCAGGCCCTCCCGCTGCTTGGTTCGCTGGACGCGTACGTGAACTTGACAAATTCAGTTTATTGGCGACATCCCGGACCGAACTTCTCGGATCACGTCTAAACTGCTTAACTACGCGCTTATGATCTTTTTCACTGACAGAGCATCCATTTTTGCCGTTCTTCACCTTCCGGTCGATGGTTAGGTTCTCGAAGTATCGTTTTAGTACTCTGCTGACCGTGGATTGGACGATTCCCAGCATCTTACCGATGTCCCGATGTGACAACTCCGGATTCTCGAAATGTGTGCACAGGATTAATTCACGACGCTCTTTTTCGTTCAACGACATTTTTCCAAATTTACGAAAAATTGACAGTGAAGCATGGCCAACGTGATCTATACACTCTTATCTGATTTTAAAGCGAAAGCTGAAGATATAATTCCTAAAAATTAAATTTCTACAGCGTCTTCTCCGTGATGCAATTTGATGTGACACACCCTTTACTATGTGGATAGAAAACATTAAAATAAACTCTTTCGCATGAATGTATTTTTCAATTGCCAGGAAATTGGCAGATTATTTTCAGCAACGATTAGATTTTTCCAGATTTTCCTCGATACTCGAAGCCCACCTGTTAATAGAACTTGATTGAAATACATTTGATCGCAGTGTTACATGGATAGAAAACATTAAAATAAACTCTTTCTCATGAATGTACTTTTCCACTCCCAGGGGTTGTTTTATTATTTTTCAACAACGATTAGTTTTTTCTAGATTTTCCTCAATACTCGAAGTCCACCAGAATTTAATGCTAACTCGATAACCACCTGCTAATAGCACTTGATTGAAAAATATTTGGTCGCTGTGTTACATGGTTAGAAAACATTAAAATAAACTCTTTCACATGAATGTATTTTTCAATTCCCAGGGGAACTGGCAGATTATTTTTCAACAACGATTATATTTTTCCAGATTTTCCTCGATACTCGAAGCCCACCAGTGGTTATTGTTAACTCAATAACCACCTGTTAATAGCACTTAATTGAACAATATTTGGTCGCAGTGTTACATGGATAGAAAACATTAAAATGAACTCTTTCGCATGAATGTATTTTTCAGTTCCCAGGGGAACTAGCAGATTATTTTTCAGCAACGATTGAATCTTTCCGGAATTTTCTCGATGCTGAATGGCATCCAAACGAAGAGTCCCGCTCGTGTTTGTGTGTGTGGCGGCTGCTCCGATCTCTTCCTGGGGAACCGTTTGTGGCATCACTCTCCTCCTGATAGATTCCCTTCTGGCCTAAGGTGCACAGGCTCTTGGTGACACCGTTCATCCGCGCATTCATGGTAAACAAAAAGCTTCACCACAACAGCGACAACATGCCCCAATCGCTGTTCAATTATAACTGAGTGGATTTCCGAGCGGCGCTCGCTTATATACCGATTGGTGATTTCAATAGCCTGTTTTGAAAGCAATTTTAAGACTATTAAAACAAGTTTTTGAATCAAAAAGTAACAAGTATAGAACGCGTATACATTTTATCTTTCGAATGAAGTGTTTATCATACCATTTCGTTCAGTTGTTTAGGAGCTATTAACGCTCAAAATCTCGGTCTCCGGCGTAACGTTTTCGTTTTCGAAACTTTGATTTTACACCCCGGTATAGAAATGAAAGACGTAGTCCTACGTCAAAACGCGAATGTTTGAAGGTATTGATAAGAAAAAAAAACAATTTTGCGCGGGACGGAGTTTGCCGGGTCAGCTAGTAAATTATTATAAATGGATTGATGCACTGGATTGGATTATTTGTTCTCAAAGTTTTTTTTTATCCCATTTATTTATTTAAGGCTCATTTTTAGTATTTTAGCTGTAACAGAGCCGAATTTTAATCGTGTACATGTCACATGGTTATCATATCTATAATTAGCACATTACACAGTTGCCATTCGCCAGTATTCCTTCTATACCATTACGATTTAAGTGGGTACCCCGGTCTGGAAGGGCGAAAATGCCCTCAGAAATGTTGACCTAAAAGGATTTTTCGATATTTGATTTCGTTGAAAAGTTACAGCTAAAAGTATGAAGTCACCTCAATGGGTATAGTATAGCTATATGTTTTTTCAACTGATGGTATCGATATCTAAGAATCTACTCGACCAATTTTGCTAAATTTTTTTATCAGCATGTAAAAATGAATTATCTAAAGCGTTACATAGCCGTTTTTGATATCTAATTGTTTCGATTTTTTTAGATTCTTAACAGCAATTTTTCATGGAAAATAACTCATTTTCAACTAAAATGGCCGTCATTTTGGCAATTTTTCGAATTTTAAAAAACCCCTATGTAACGCTCTAATTATTGTCCTAAAGTTTCAAATTAAAAAATTCATTAGAATTCGTTCTCCGTTACTCCGTTGCTTCAGATCCGATACAACCAGCAAGGTACCGATTTTTAGACAGCATCTACGCATCCAGCTGTTAACAGCGTAATAATCATTATTCGCGCTCTCAAAAAACAGAAAATACTTCTTCAAATATATCTTAAACAATAACCAAAATACTCAGCTTGGAGGATATTGAATAAAACTTAATATTCCGATAATTGATTGGATGACTCGATTTTTTTAGGTATCTTAGAAAGTTTTTTAATAAAAAAAGTACGAGTTTTGGAACACAATATGATTCAACACACCAACATTAGATCGGACTATTCTATCGCACTTGGTAATTTCAAAACTTATTTTGAAACCAGCGATAGAATGGAACATCAAAAATTTATTACAAGCAATATCACACTTTAAGTTGAAGGAAAAACAATCCACCAAGTGATAATAATTTCTACCTTTTTCGCTCGTTGTATTCAGTATTTGACTGGCAAGAGTATGCCAACCAAAATCACCAACCGATGCATTATCAAGTGCCGCTTTACGGTGGGGAAGATCCCCGGACAATGATGCTGTTGTGTGCGGTGGTTGGCTTCTGGTTGGACACTTTCCAAACACCGAGCAGCTCGCGGAACGTGAGTTTGGGACTAAGTTGTTGTGACTTGGCTAGTCACTTTGCCTAGTGGCTGGGTAAAGACCATTCAATTCCGCGGGGAAAACCGCACATATTCCTGACAACTACGGTTCGCCAGGGAAGTGTGAACCTTCCTGTTTCTTTGGCGTTAATTTGAATATGGCGCAATTTTTGTTCGCGGCACTCGGAAGAGTGGGGCTTGGAAGTGTGGAAAAAAATCAAAAGTGGAAGCTATACACAAGTCGTAGCGGGAAACCAAAACAAGGCTCTTTAGCGAACCAAGGGGTGTTTACAGTGTGATTGAAGATGGTATTACTATGGAGCAATTCCAGGCCAAATCACCCAGCCGCTGACTCGGCACTCTTAGATTTTTTTCAAACTTGGACATATTATGGAAACTACTCAAAATCCCTATTTTCATTATCATATAATCAATTAGTCGTAATTTAAGACTGATTTTTTAAAAAGCACGTGTTAAAAAACATTGCTTAACAGTAGTGCATTCCAAATGTTTTTTTTTCTAAATAGTTTATCCATTTTCCAACAACTTTGTCAAACATCATATTTTAATAAACGTGTGGACTTTGAGTTACGATTTTCCAAGATATCAATATCAATGATTTTGAATACGTCCTTTAAAACATCAGTCCCAATTTAGATTGGTCGTATGATATTGGAAATTTTTGTTTTGGGTAACTTCTGTCATATGTGCCCAGTTATGTTTTAATCAATATAGTGCAATTAATGATCATCACAGATGAAGGAAGGAAGGAAGGTCTTGTATTATAGAGACTTTAAACTTTTGCAGTTCATTCGTCTCTAGCCTTGAGAAAGGCCCTTTGAAAACTCTACTCTATTTACTCCAGCGCCACCACCTCCACCCTCTTGCCTTGAGAAAGGCACTCGATCCCTCGCCGTCCAGCTCGTCCAGCAACGATGTTGTCCAGTCGGTGTCCACACAAAGAATGATCACAGATGAATTGTTCAGAACCAATTTTAGGCCAAAAGAAAATACAGGATCTTCCAGATTAAACGCTCACGCAAAAAAATCGAAGAGCTCCTTATAACTTTTTTTTTTCGCTCCGTCGATGGTAACACTGCATTCCCCACTTCTGGATGATTTTTAGTGTCAAGATGTACAATTTACAAGAACGTGTATTTTTAGTGAAATCGTATTACTTGAGAAACCGAAGCCTTAATGAAACTTTTTACTCTTATGGTAAGAATTTCAACATTTCTCGTCGTCGATTACTTGATCTGGGAGTACGTGAAGGAACGTTGCTATGTTAATAAGCCACAAAATTTGGCGGAACTTAAAGAAGAAATTAATCGGATTTTCAACAGCATCGTAATGTTAGAGTTGTGCATGCTTCATTCTGTTCACTATTTAAAACGCGTTATCGATTAAAAGGGTGGTCACATCGAAAATGTCCTAAAATATCCTTCATTTTCGTTTTTTAAAAATAAAAATCAGTTCACTTTTGTAAAAGTTATGAACATATGTTGCGTGAGTGTTTGATCTGAAAGACCCTGTAGGCAAAGTTGCTTAAATAACCCATGTCTTTACACCCACAACTGTTTACCTCTACCTGAGCTGGTGCTGCCAACTCCTAAGACGAGTTGGCAAAAAATTCGTCCTCTCTCTCTTAGTCTCTTTGCCTAAAGCTTCACGCCACAATCCTTAAATCGGCTTTTCAAAACTTCCTTAAACTAAACTAGTGATTTTCAACCAGGGGAATTCCCTCCTAGTGGGGAATTTTGTCATTAAAAGCGGGGAATTGTGTAAAAGGATATTACACATTTATTTCGCTTTGAAGATGGCAATGATAAGCAAAAATTGCCACAAAAACGCTAAAGTTTGCGATCCTCGGCAAACATTTTCAAATCTGAAATGTATTGTTCAATTGAACAACTTCGCAATGTTTGAAAGACTTTCGTCAGTGATTGATGATGGAACAGATTACGAAACAGTACAGTGGGCCATCAAAATGGAAGTTGAACAGCATTTGTTGAGACTTCAAGTTGAACTTGAAACATAGTTTCCTTATATCAAAGAACAAGATCTGGACATGGTTCGAAATAGCTTCCGACTAGCAGTGACGAATGTTTCGGATCGATTTCAAAACAAAGTTATCGATCTTCAAATGATCGATTCTCATCCTGATATGCGGAATAAGCGCTACGAGTGTTGTTGTCTTTTGCGTAAAACTATTTATGTGAATCTGGACTTCCTACAATGCTGATGATGGAAACAAAACACCGTGACAGAGTGGATATCGAATATGACTTGAGGTGTGCTGTTCGACAACGTTCTCAAGAATTAAGATTTCGGTGGAAAATGTTCAGGTGCAGTTGCCATACTGACTTGGCAGACTTTATATCCCTTTTTTGTAATCAGATGCAAGTATATAATCAAATTGTATGCGAATATAACTTGGAAACCGTTTGTATTCTTTCATTATTTTACTGATATGCTACAGACTGTTTTTCGGGAGAAAAACAGGGGAGAAGTTCTGGGATTAATTTTCGTAAAGCGGGGAATGGAGCAAAAAAGGTTGAAAACCACTGAACTAAACTTTACTACTACCATAATATTGATCACACAACCATAACTTCTCGGGTGTTTTATTTAAATCTATTTATCAAACAAAATCCTATAACTGATTTACTCAGTATAAGCCACAACAGAAAGGTATATATTATGTATAAAATCTGTCCAGTTCAACCTAGCCTAGCCCAGATAGCTGGAATGACAAAATGAATGGAAGAACGCACAGACGCTCATACATCAAGATGATATCATCTACCATTTCTTCGTCGAGCCAGCCGAGAGGCCGGGAGATCACAACGGAGGTCGGATCGGAAACACAGCCATACAGATAACAGATAACAGATAACAGATAACAGATAACAGATAACACATAACAGATAACAGATAACAGATAACAGATAACATATAACAGATAACAGATAACAGATAACAAATAACAGATAACAGATAACAGATAACAGATAACAGATAACAGATAACAGATAACAGATAACAGATAACAGATAACAGATAACAGATAACAGATAACAGATAACAGATAACAGATAACAGATAACAGATAACAGATAACAGATAACAGATAACAGATAACAGATAACAGATAACAGATAACAGATAACAGATAACAGATAACAGATAACAGATAACAGATAACAGATAACAGATAACAGATAACAGATAACAGATAACAGATAACAGATAACAGATAACAGATAACAGATAACAGATAACAGATAACAGATAACAGATAACAGATAACAGATAACAGATAACAGATAACAGATAACAGATAACAGATAACAGATAACAGATAACAGATAACAGATAACAGATAACAGATAACAGATAACAGATAACAGATAACAGATAACAGATAACAGATAACAGATAACAGATAACAGATAACAGATAACAGATAACAGATAACAGATAACAGATAACAGATAACAGATAACAGATAACAGATAACAGATAACAGATAACAGATAACAGAGAACAGAGAACAGATAACAGATAACAGATAACAGATAACAGATAACAGATAACAGATAACAGATAACAGATAACAGATAACAGATAACAGATAACAGATAACAGATAACAGATAACAGATAACAGATAACAGATAACAGATAACAGATAACAGATAACAGATAACAGATAACAGATAACAGATAACAGATAACAGATAACAGATAACAGATAACAGATAACAGATAACAGATAACAGATAACAGATAACAGATAACAGATAACAGATAACAGATAACAGATAACAGATAACAGATAACAGATAACAGATAACAGATAACAGATAACAGATAACAGATAACAGATAACAGATAACAGATAACAGATAACAGATAACAGATAACAGATAACAGATAACAGATAACAGATAACAGATAACAGATAACAGATAACAGATAACAGATAACAGATAACAGATAACAGATAACAGATAACAGATAACAGATAACAGATAACAGATAACAGATAACAGATAACAGATAACAGATAACAGATAACAGATAACAGATAACAGATAACAGATAACAGATAACAGATAACAGATAACAGATAACAGATAACAGATAACAGATAACAGATAACAGATAACAGATAACAGATAACAGATAACAGATAACAGATAACAGATAACAGATAACAGATAACAGATAACAGATAACAGATAACAGATAACAGATAACAGATAACAGATAACAGATAACAGATAACAGATAACAGATAACAGATAACAGATAACAGATAACAGATAACAGATAACAGATAACAGATAACAGATAACAGATAACAGATAACAGATAACAGATAACAGATAACAGATAACAGATAACAGATAACAGATAACAGATAACAGATAACAGATAACAGATAACAGATAACAGATAACAGATAACAGATAACAGATAACAGATAACAGATAACAGATAACAGATAACAGATAACAGATAACAGATAACAGATAACATATAACAGATAACAGATAACAGATAACAGATAACAGATAACAGATAACAGATAACATATAACAGATAACAGATAACAGATAACAGATAACAGATAACAGATAACAGATAACAGATAACAGATAACAGATAACAGATAACAGATAACAGATAACAGATAACGGATAGCAGATAACAGATAACAGATGTCGGCCACACATACAGTGTACTGGAGACTACAACATCCCAATTTTGAGAATCTTTGTAATACTAACCTCGAGCCAACCTCGAGTAATCGGTTACATATTACTAACATAGTTGTAAGACAAACATTGTCAAAATATTGAACTCCCGGCCCCGTCAGGCTAACGCCATATGTGTCTTTTTTTTATCCCATTTATTTATTTAAGGCTCATTAGCATTTTAGCTGTAACAGAGCCGAATTTTAATCGTGTACATGTCACATGGTTATCATATCTATTATTAGCACATTACACAGTTGCCATTCGCCAGTATTCCTTCTATACCATTACATATGGTACATTCACACAGTAGCCATTTAGGCGTAAGAGTATTCTTTCTGTTCTTCCATTATCCAGTTGGACCACCGGACAGCGGAGACAGTTGATATTGATCATTGTTGAGTTATTTATAGAACAGCAGCCCGATGTGTCTTGCAGAGCAGAGCAGTTGTATGGATGAATCGATCTTATTTCGACCGTGGATCGATCTCCATCGCTGATGATTGTTGCGTGGACGTAGCTATTCTGTAACAACACAAAGATGGGCAATGAGGGCCCTGAGTTGTGAACTCACGGTCGGCACGGCAAGAAACATCGGGCTGCTGTTCTATAAATAACTCAACAATGATCAATATCAACTGTCTCCGCTGTCCGGTCTGCTGAACAATGGATGAACAGAAAGAATACCCTTACGCCTAAATTGCTACTACTGAGTAATTTACCATAATGAAATGGAACAGAAAAAACTTAACGCCTAAATGGCTACTACTAACGACTGTGTGATTTACAATTTATAGAAACATAGACATATGTACATGTACACGATTAAAACCCGGCTCTGTAACAGCTAAAATACCAATGAGCCTAATAAATAAATAAATGAGATAAAAAAAACAGATGTTGCCTTACATTTTTATTTATATAAATGTCCGAAAGCTTTGAAAAGGAATTCTAGAAATTCTAAATTAACATGTAGGGTTTCTTCGTAGAGGCGTATCTTTAAATGCATCATCTCCGATAATAAACATATTTGCTCTGGTATTAGAGAGTAAAGGTAAACATTTGAATACCTTTTTCCCATTTTTCGATGGAATTTTTTTAGCGCTTGAAAGAGTAGCGTGCGAAATAGAATTATATTGGGCCTCTTTGCATGTGTATACGACTTTGAAGAAATAAAAATCAATGATGCAAAGATGAGTTTTCGCAAGAGTTTCGACAAATGTTTGTGGGTTTTCGTACAAAGATAGCAGACGCTTCTCGGCTTCAAATTAATTTGACTTTCTAATGAGACGAAATGGCCGCCTTTTTTGCGCTTGTTTTCATTCAATTTTCATCCACGCCTTGCTTTTCATGAGTTGATTGTTCGCTATTTGCCACTGGGCACCACGTGACTCCTCCGAAATTCTCGAAACATCCAATTGTATCCTCGAACGCGAAGACAATCAATCGTTTCGGAACATTCGCTTGTGGAGGTTTATTCGCGCTGTTGACTCTGCAAGTCAGTCGCCACCGCAACCCCCGAGTGAATAATTCATCTTGCAAGATTAAATAGCGATTGGTGAAAAACTCATTTACCAGCTGTATTTATTTGCGCGGTTTTCTATGATATGCGCCCAAGCATGGGGTGAATAATTATATGTACTTCTTCATAATTGGAATAAATGGGAATAATCAATTATGATGAAATATTAATTCAAATAAATATCTAACGTTCATACATCAGCAAGCCGTGGAATAAAGGTGACGTATAATTTTCATCATAACGAATATTTCAGATTTTATTTGTGATTTTTCTTTCTCTAAGACATTTCAGCGTTTTGAAAACTTTTTCCGGAAGAAATAGTGCAGTAACTGGACCCATTTGTTCAGCGAGTGAAATTCCTCGAAGAAGATATTCGATTTTTGCATTCTCAAGTACTTTTCGGTGTGTGAAGCTGTATTGAACCTTGGAACAGGATTTTTGAAGATCTCTTGCCACTGGAAAATTTAAACACTAAGTTTTTGTTTTGTTTTATTCTATTTATCTGTTTCTTTATTTATTTAATTTTTTTTTAATACATATATAATTATTTTATCTTCTGTACGTGTTAGAAATTTTATGCTCATTCTACTCTCAGTTTTGTTTCATAAATTTTTCTAAATGGAGGGGAACGAAACCACCGATGTTGATATGTCCATCGTAGATACTCCTTATGATTGTTTTTTCTGAAGTTCGTCCTTCAAAGAAAAAGAAGAACCAATCACTGTCAAATTCGACACCCAACCCAACAAAAAATTCGACACAACCAACAAATGATCCTGTTTCACTCACCTCGGTTCAAAATCCAATTAATTCTCTTCAGCATTCAATCATTGAGAATGTTCCTTCCAAGAATCTTTCTCGAATTCGACAATACCAGAACGTTTCGGGATCATCGAAAACACGTTGGGTGGAATTCTTCCGTCCCAAAGGGAAACCTTTAAGGGTGACCCAAATTTGCAAAGACTTGAAGCCTAAGTACTCAAGTGTCTTGGAAATTACAAAAGTGAATAAAGACAAACTTCGTGTTGTGCTCTCGGATTGCAAAGACGCTAATGCGATTGTTAATAATTCTTTATACACTGATGAATATCGTGTGTATATTCCGGCACACATTGTTGAAATCGATGGTGTGGTTTCGGAAAAATCTCTCCAACTTAAAGATTTCGAAAACGCAGAGGGTATTTTTCATGATGTAAAACTTCCTCATGTGAAAATTTTGGAAGTAAGATCCCTGAATTAATTTTTAATGGATGGTAACGAAAAGAAATATTTCCCATCTGGTTCTTTCAGAATCTCCTTTGAGGGCACAGCTCTTCCAAATTATGTGCTCATTGATAAGCTTCGTCTTCCAGTTCGATTATTTACTCCCAAAATTATGACATGCACTAATTGCAAACAGTTAGGTCACACTAAAACCTTCTGTTGCAATAAAATTAAATGTTCTAAATGTGGAGTCGACCATGATGAAAGCACTTGCAATAAGGATGCTGATAAATGCATTCTTTGTGGAGATGTTCCTCACACAGTTAAGCAATGTCCAAAATACAAATCCCGTTCTTTTAAACTTAAGCAATCACTTAAGGATCGTTCTAAGCGATCCTTTGCTGATATTCTCAAGGCAGCTTCACCTCAGGTTTCAGAAAATCGTTTCTCTGTTTTATCAGAGGATGATGAATCGGATACTACTTTCGATCCAATAATCGCGAGAAGAGCTAGAAAGAGAAAAAATACTTCCTCCTCCAAACCTGCTAAAAAAAGAGGGTTATCCTCTAATCAACCAGAAGCTTCTTCTCATTTTTCTGCTCCTTCCAACAATAACCCTCCTGGTTGGGGATCCTCTAACTATGACGTTCATTTCCCTGAATTGTCAAGTCATTCCAGATTCGCTTCTCAATCGGCTCCTGAACCTCAATCATTTACAGGAGGTATTTCCTTTTCTTCGATTGTTGGATGGATCTTTGATATTTTTCGAATTTCAGATTCAATGAAATGTCTCATTTCTGCTTGGGTCCCTACTATCAGTCAGTTAGCTAAGCAAATGGTTTCAAAGTGGCCCCTCCTCTCCTTCATTAATTTCGATGCCTAATTTACTGAATGAGTCAGAGAAATCTACTATTTTACAGTGGAATTGTAGAAGTCTTCTACCAAAACTTGACTCTTTCAAGCAAATGCTCCATTTTTTTGAATTGTGATATGTTTGCTTTATCTGAAACATGGCTTCGTTCGGACAATGTGTTAAACATCCATGATTTCAATATTATTCGTTTAGACCGTGATGATTCCTATGGAGGAGTTCTCATAGGTATTAAAAAATGCTATCCATTTTACAGGATTCCCCTGCCTTTAGTCACAGGAATGGATTCCCCTGCCTTTAGTCACAGGAATTGAAATTCTTGCATGTCAGGCACGTATCAAAGGTAGATATTTGTGCATTTCTTCTATTTATATTCCACCAAGTACAATGCTTAATTATCGAATCCTTGTGAATATAATTGAGCTTCTACCGCAACCTCATCTTATTTTAGGAGATTTCAACTCACATGGAATTGCTGGGGTGAGTCTTTTGATGATCGCAGAGCTAATTCTATTTATGATCTATGCGATGAATTCAACATGACAATTTTGAACACAGGTGATATAACAAGAATTGCTCCATCACCAGGCCGCGCAAGTCGTTTAGATCTATCCCTTTGTTCTTCCTCTTTATCATCAGATTGTTATTGGAAGGTTATCCAAGATCCACATGGAAGTGATCATTTGCCAATCACCGTTTCTATTTCGAATTATTCTGAATCGTCAGGAACTATGAATGTTCAGCATGATTTATCTAGAAACATTGATTGGAAGAGATATTCTTCAATTATTTCAGAATCAGTGGCATTAGTTCATGAGTTACCCCCGTTAGAAGAGTATAATTTTCTAGCTGGATTAATTCATGATAGTGCTATTGATGCTCAGACGAAACGTTTTCCTGGGAATTCGTTTCGCAGTCGTCCTCCTAATCTGTGGTGGGATCAAGATTGCACAGATCTTTATAAAGAAAAATCGAATGCGTTCAAGGATTGGCGTAAATCGGGTTCCTGCGAACGTTACGACAGTTACATTTATCTGGAGCGTAAATTCAAAAGCTTCATAAAAGCCAAAAAAAGAGGTTATTGCCGTAATTTTGTGAATGGGCTTTCCCGAGAGTTTTCTTTGAGCACTCTTTGGAGAGTTGCCAGACAAATGAGAAATTCTTCTCATTCAAATGAACAAGTTGAATATTCTGAAAGGTGGATCTATGACTTTGCCAAGAAGATATGCCCAGATTCAGCTCCCGCTCCACCTCCCTTCCTGGAGACATCTGATGATATTGCGCCTCCATTCAGTATGGCTGAATTTTCGCTTGCACTTCTTTCATGTAGCAATTCGGCTCCGGGGTCAGATAGGATCAAATTCAACTTATTGAAAAACCTTCCTGATAATGCGAAGAAACGTTTGTTAAAATTGTTCAATGTTTTTCTTGAGCAGAACGTTGTTCCACATGAGTGGCGACAGATTAAAGTTATAGCTATTCTGAAACCTGGTAAACCTGCGTCTGATTATAATTCTTATAGACCAATAGCAATGCTTTCTTGCATTCGCAAATTATTAGAGAAAATGATTCTAAGTCGCTTAGACAGCTGGATAGAATCCAACAACCTTCTCTCACCTTCGCAGTTCGGGTTTCGTAGAGGCAAAGGAACTAATGATTGTCATGCTCTGCTTTCATCAGAGGTTGACATCGCCTTGTGTAAAAAGCAACAAATGGCATCAGTGTTCCTAGACATCAAGGGTGCCTTTGATTCAGTTTCCGTTGAGGCTTCGTTCGGTAAGGTCTAGATATTCTTCGTATTTCTTGTCTGGAATCCAACAGCTTTTAAGTGTTTTGATGAGTAGATCATTTAATATCACTTTTGTATGGATTCCCTCTCATTGTTCGATATCAGGAAATGAAAAAGCAGATTTTCTAGCTAAGAAGGGCGCTATGGAAGGAGTCTTATTTCATAGGCCCATTACTTTTGATGAATATCTCAATATTCCTCGTGAACGTGCACTTGAATCTTGGCAGACAAGTTGGAATGGAAGTGATAAAGGTCGGTGGTTGTATTCTATCATTCCTAAAGTTTCCCTCAAATCATGGTTCAAAGGATATAATTATTCACGTGATTTCATACGGGTAGTGTGCAGACTCATGTCTAATCATTATTCCTCGAATGCACATCTTTCTCGAATTAATATGAGTGATAGTAACTTATGTGTTTGCGGTATAGGTTATCACGATATTGATCACATTGTGTGGTATTGTTCTGAATTTCAAAATAACAGGTTATCTTTAATAGAAAATTTCCGCGAAAAGGGAATGACACCCAATGTTTCGATCCGCGACGTTCTGGCTACACGCAATCTCGATGCTATTTCGTTGATATATTATTTCCTCAAGTCCATACACTTTCAAGTATGAGTATGTGTGTTTTTTTCTGTTATTTTTAATTATCGTTTACATCTCCATCTTTTTTGTTTTTTGTTATTAATAATTTTATTATTTACCAATAATTTATGGTTTTAATGTTTTCATTTTTCTCCAACTATTTCTCTCAGTTTAAGTTCTGATTCACGCATTCGCACGCAATCTTCAAGGAGGTCGTTATCTCTATCAAAAAATCCTCAAGAAGAATCCTCAAATATTATTTTACTATGTATTGTTATATAATTTTTTATATTGTATCATTTCTTGAAAAAACTATAGGGTTTTTATGCCTTTTTGAGAAAGAACATTTGCATAGTTCTACTCACAAGGGCTTTTCCCTATTCACAAACACGGCATGCTTAACGTTGCTGAGCCAGTTGAAAATAAATGAATAGAAAAAAAAAAACTCTTTCTCAAATGGGAAAAAAACTCGTTCTCAAATGGGGATCAACACTAGGGTAGGAGCCTGCCCGTTGGTCTCAAATGTTCCTATCTCACGCCTCCACGAAGATCATATGACGACATTTTTAGATCGAGCGTGAACTGGAAACACACACCTGGTCTTGGCTCCGAGAACGGGTGTCGAAAGTGGCTAAGTGAGGGGGTGCGAGCGAGTCAGAGCGCTATATCTCTCCCGGGGAAGGCCTCCCGGGTCATGGAGGCCTTGCCAACCCGCTGTCTCCCGGGCAAAGGAGATACACCCAGAAAATGGAGCTACGTTCACGAAGAGTAATTAGAATGCGATCACCCGAGGAGGGTCCCCGAACTGGAGCTGGTCCTGGAACGGGCGTAAGAGCGAGCGGCCAGCGGCTGGAGGGCGATGTGCAAGAGCGGGCCACCAGCCGGGTTCAACCCGAAGAGCTACCGCCACACGGAAACAGCAGCCATCGACATCACCCAAGAAACGCTGCGCCTACGAGACGTGTTGCGACTGCCAGACGACAGTCGTCCACACTTGTGGGTACCACTAGGCGCCGGATCATGTGGACACACGAAATGAATGAATTCGTGATCCGCGCCTATTACATCTGCACTGCTTTGGAGACGGACATGAGCGGTCGCCCTCGAATACTAACAATGTTCGAGGAAGCGTATCCAGAGTTCGTCGGGAGGCTTGATCAGAACGCGATGAACGCGAGGCGTAGAGCGATAGTACGCAACAACATGCTCTCCCAAACGCAAATCGACGAGATCAAGCAGCAGGTGCAGAGAGAAATAAGCTCCAGGTACAACAGAGCAAGCGATGTGTCGAGACGAAGTTCAGTACGGCTGAGCAATTCATTCGCGAGTGGGGCACGCGAATCAGCACCAGTGGAGGCCACAGTACTACAACCCCCTGAGCCGGAAGACCCACAGCCAGATCAACAACTACTGCGCGATCTGGTCTTCCACTACGACGAGGTGATCTCACAGTTCCGCGACACAGACCCATTGTCGCGCCCCAGGATCCCGAAGTTGCAGCATTCCCGCAGGCTGACAAGTGCAGTAAAGCTCATGAACGAGCACGTTCTTCCGCTGCACTTGGTTGATGCTGAGAACATGGAAGAGCTGCAACTGAAAGTTTACTGCGCTGCTGTGGCGACCGCCAAAAGTTTAGGATACCGTATTAGGCCAAGAGGCGGACTGCTCCAACATCTCCGTGAAAGGCGTGAGCCTCCATGGCGAAGGAGATTGGAGCAACGGATCCTAAACAAGCGCGCCGCACTTGGAAGACTGATGGCGTACAAAAGAGGCAGCAGATCGGCGAAATTATGTCGCCAAGTTGCTGTGATCGTGCGGCCTACTGAACTTCGCCAGCTGGGAGCTCACCAGCTGACGGAAAAACTCGACACACTGGTACAGCAATTGAGCGTCCTAACAAAACGGCTGAAACGTTACTCTGACTCTGCAAAGCGCCAGGAACAAAATCGGATGTTCAGAGATAACGAAAAAGCATTCTACGACCACATTAGCGACGAGAAGCCCGACTACCGCGAAGGCTTGCCAGATATTAGTGATGTGACGAACTTCTGGGCTGGTATTTGGGAAACCTCAGTACAACATCGCGAAGGGCAAATGTGGTTAAGACGGGAGGAGGAGAGTTGTGGTGAAATTGGAGAGATGCCAGCTATCATCGTCGAAGAGAACGATGTCCGCGAAGCCTCGCGGTACCTGAGGAACTGGGCAGCACCGGGCCCCGATGGTGTCCAGAACTTTTGGCACAAGAAGCTGACCGTCGCACATCCAAAGATAGCTGAGTGCTTCAACAAGGTGCTACGTGACCCACACAACCTTCCTGAATTCGCCACTCGTGGCGTCACATTCCTCCTCCCGAAAGACAGCAACACATTGAACCCATCAAAGTACAGACCGATAACGTGCCTATCGAGTCTGTACAAAATAATGAGCAGCATAATTACCGCCAAAGTTTCTGCTCACTGCGAACAGCATCACATCATCGCAGAAGAGCAGAAAGGATGCAGGAAAAATACGCATGGCTGCAAAGACCAGGCCATCATCGACGCAGCCATAGTCGGCCAGGCGGTATATAACCAGCGGAACCTAAGTATGGCCTATATCGATTACAGGAAGGCTTATGACTCCATAACTCACTCGTTTCTCGTCCGGGTATTGGAGCTCTGCAAAATTGATCCCGTCGTCGTTAGGTTCCTGCAGCATGCGATGAGGCAGTGGAGCACGTCTCTGCACCTCAGTGATGGGGAAAATGTGTTGCAGTCTAGAACGCTGCAGATAAAGAGGGGGATATTCCAAGGCGACTCTTTCAGCCGCGCTCAATAGAAACGGTCATGGCTATAAAATAAGGTATGGCGACGGCGCCCACGAAGAAGTGACCCATACCTTCTACATGGATGATCTCAAGGTCTACGCTGATTCACGTCAGCGTCTAGGTGTAGCTATCCGGGTTGTCGAAGACATAAGCAGGGACATCTGCATGGAGTTCGACCTCGACAAGTGCCGCTGTGTCCATCTGCTGAAAGGGCAGCTTACCGAATCCGGAGGTTACGAGGTCTATGACGGCGAGTTCATAAGAGACATGGTTCGTGGCGAATCCTATAAATATCTTGGATTCCGACAGCTCACCGGGATTCGCCACTCCGACATCAAGACAGAGCTGCGAGACAAGTTCTTGAGTCGAGTGAACTGTGTCCTGAGGACTTTCCTCAACGCGGGGAACAAGGTACGCGCGATCAACACATTCGCGGTTCCCCTGCTGACCTTCAGTTTTGGTGTAGTCAAATGGAGCAAAACTGACCTAGAGGACCATGAGAGGAGGATGAGGAAAGCATTCAAAGAGGCCGGAATGCACCATCCTCAATCGGCACTGGGGAGAGTTTCACTGCCACGCAAAGAAGGGGGACTTGGAATAGTCGACATATCTGCACTGTGTGTTGCCCAGGTACGACAACTGCGCGAGTACTTCGCAGAACGCGCCAACCAAAACGCGCTATACCGGGCTGTCTGCGCCGCCGACAGAGGATACAGCGCTCTGCACTTGGCGCAAGCGGAGTACCAACTCAACTGCAATCTGCAGACAGTGGAGGAGAAGATTGCAGCTTGGAAGCAGAAGGCAGTGCATGGTGCCCACCCCCATCAACTGGACCGGCCACACGTCGACAAGGCCGCATCTAATCTGTGGCTAACGCGTGGTGAACTCTCTTCAGTAGTAGAAGCCGACATGATAGCCATCCAGGACAGGATAATGCCGACGAGAAACTGCAGGCGGTACGTCTGGCATCAAGACGTTGATGACATTTGCCGGATGTGCCATCAACCAGGTGAAAACATAGAGCACATTATGGGAGGCTGTCCCGTTTTGGCCAACGCAGCCTACACCGAGCGCCACAACAACGTGGCCCGTATTGTTCATCGACAACTGGCGCTCCAATGTGCTCTACTGGAAGACAACGTACCAAACTACCGGTACCTGCCTGCACCTGTCCTGGAAAATGACCGTTTCAAGCTGTACTGGGATCGCACTGTTCTGACCGACCTCCCGATCCACCACAACCGCCCAGATATAATGGTTTACGACAAAAGCGACCGCAAAGTCACCATCATCGATGTCGCTATTCCACTGAACCAGAATCTGGAGGAGACCAACGGTCGCAAAATCTGCAAGTACCGACCATTGGCCGTGGAGCTCAAGGAACTGTGGGGGCTAAGGGAGGTCCCAAGAATTGTTCCAGTCGTTCTCTCTGGAACTGGAATTATCCCGAAGACACTTCTGGAAGCGCTAAAGGTGTTGAACATGGAGAAGGAATTGGCCGGCATCCAAAAGTCGGTCATCCTTAGCACCTGCGCGATTGTCCGACAATTTCTCGGTCAGGACTGAAACAGCACGAGCATGCAGATACGTGCATTCCGCAGAGCCTAGTCCCCCTTTGGCATTCAGAAGCCCGGGGGCAGGTGAAAATTCTGGCTAGGTTCGCCTAGTTAAGAAGTGAGATAAGTCTGCCAAAAAAAAAAAAAAAAAAATATCTCCAATCTAACGTTATTCAAACATGCGAATTTTTCTTCCAAGTTATGCGCGAATTCAACTTTTTTTATATTTCGTTCGTTCAGCATCTTCAAGACGTAACAGATCCTCCAAATGCTTTCTCTGACCAAAGATTACTACTCTTCTTCCAATGTCTCAGATTCGGCTCGTAACAGTGCGACAATTTCCGGTTTTGTGAAATCTCTCCGGTTCCCCAGCCCAGCCCTGATAGCAGATAGAAGACAAATTGAATGAAAGAACGCTCAGGCGCTCATTCATCAAGATGATATCATCGACCATTTCATCGTCGAGCCAGCGTTGAGGAGACCGGGAGATCACACCGGAAGTCGGATCGGAAACACGAATCCCCAATTTATTTCGTCGATGTGTCCACAATCCATTGCTTCTACTCCCCCTTCCAGTATCGGTGGTATCCAAAATCGGAACACGTGCTCTGACCATCTTATCGGCGAGTCGTAATTTGTCCCCATTCAATTCGTGTGGTCATTTGGTACTAGAATGTTGGAATAAGTGTAGGTTTGAGTGTGGGATCAAGATGAATGTGATGATTAAGTTTAGTTTCCAATTGAAGGATCCATATTTGAAATTACACGGTTCGTAAAATTTAGTTCGGAACAAAAATATGATTTATCATTATGGCTGATGACTCGGATGACAATATGAAAGTACGTTAGCTACTATTCACTTCACAATTATGTTGTCGTGAGAGGTTATCTGTAAAACGGTGTGCCACTCTCTAGAAAATGGATGGCCATTTGCTACCTTTTTGTGTTCGAGTTTTGGATGATCGAATTACGATTGATTATGTGGTATTTACTGTACCACAAAGTAATAAATTATTTATTGTTTTCCATTTCATTTCGCGGAAGTGAACAACACCCGACATTTCCAGTCAGTGAATTCATTTGGCGCTGTTGTTTCCAATCGGCTGGGTCTTTTTTGGGAAATCGCGTTTCTAGCGCAGCGAAAAATGCGAGCGATAAATCGCTGCCATAATTAATGTGAAATTACGCGTACTGATTTGCCAGACGACCGACGTGTTTCAGCAATTTCACTCTCTGGGATAATTTATTCAATTAAATACGTTTTCGATGTGAAGCGAACTTTTTTGCGTTCCAAAATTTCAGGCTGATAAAAACGGATTCAGAGAGAAATTAACATATTTACTAGAACCGACAGAACTGATAATGTTCCCACGGTATCACAGCTTAATACTCAATCTTCATAACTAGATAAGAACATAAGAAAGGGTGCATTTTCGTGTGGAGTTCTCAGAAAGCCTTCTTTTTCATTTTGAATTCATTCACTCTTTATAATTCGTGCGTTGAAGAATTTCATAAAATTTTGAATAATGGATCACAACTGTTGGAAAAACAAGTTAAAATTCAATTGCGTTTGTCATTCGTACGTTTCAAGAGCATCACACAGCGCCATTATAATAAAAACCGCGGATGGTGTTTGAAATTTATGTAATTTAAAGCAGATTTAAATCCTCACTCCATCAACATCAGTGACGCGCTGGTTCACAGTTCACCCACGTGTGTTAATCCTCTCCATTTTATCTCACAAATGTGCGATTTACTTGACAGTGGTGTTCATTCGGGTGGAATCTTCCGTCCCAGTTTACGTTGCCTCCTACATAATACACAATGATTCCGAGAACTGGTTTTTCCGGCAACTGTTGACCAGAAACGATCCCGGAATTACATGTTCTCGGAATCGTCATGAAGGTAAAATTTCTCACATAAAAACAGAAGAAAAGCTTTATGTTTTCGTGTTTATAGTAAAACCTTATTCTATTCTTTCTTATTCTTCATTCTTCATTCTTCATTCTTCATTCTTCATTCTTCATTCTTCATTCTTCATTCTTCATTCTTCATTCTTCATTCTTCATTCTTCATTCTTCATTCTTCATTCTTCATTCTTCATTCTTCATTCTTCATTCTTCATTCTTCATTCTTCATTCTTCATTCTTCATTCTTCATTCTTCATTCTTCATTCTTCATTCTTCATTCTTCATTCTTCATTCTTCATTCTTCATTCTTCATTCTTCATTCTTCATTCTTCATTCTTCATTCTTCATTCTTCATTCTTCATTCTTCATTCTTCATTCTTCATTCTTCATTCTTCATTCTTCATTCTTCATTCTTCATTCTTCATTCTTCATTCTTCATTCTTCATTCTTCATTCTTCATTCTTCATTCTTCATTCTTCATTCTTCATTCTTCATTCTTCATTCTTCATTCTTCATTCTTCATTCTTCATTCTTCATTCTTCATTCTTCATTCTTCATTCTTCATTCTTCATTCTTCATTCTTCATTCTTCATTCTTCATTCTTCATTCTTCATTCTTCATTCTTCATTCTTCATTCTTCATTCTTCATTCTTCATTCTTCATTCTTCATTCTTCATTCTTCATTCTTCATTCTTCATTCTTCATTCTTCATTCTTCATTCTTCATTCTTCATTCTTCATTCTTCATTCTTCATTCTTCATTCTTCATTCTTCATTCTTCATTCTTCATTCTTCATTCTTCATTCTTCATTCTTCATTCTTCATTCTTCATTCTTCATTCTTCATTCTTCATTCTTCATTCTTCATTCTTCATTCTTCATTCTTCATTCTTCATTCTTCATTCTTCATTCTTCATTCTTCATTCTTCATTCTTCATTCTTCATTCTTCATTCTTCATTCTTCATTCTTCATTCTTCATTCTTCATTCTTCATTCTTCATTCTTCATTCTTCATTCTTCATTCTTCATTCTTCATTCTTCATTCTTCATTCTTCATTCTTCATTCTTCATTCTTCATTCTTCATTCTTCATTCTTCATTCTTCATTCTTCATTCTTCATTCTTCATTCTTCATTCTTCATTCTTCATTCTTCATTCTTCATTCTTCATTCTTCATTCTTCATTCTTCATTCTTCATTCTTCATTCTTCATTCTTCATTCTTCATTCTTCATTCTTCATTCTTCATTCTTCATTCTTCATTCTTCATTCTTCATTCTTCATTCTTCATTCTTCATTCTTCATTCTTCATTCTTCATTCTTCATTCTTCATTCTTCATTCTTCATTCTTCATTCTTCATTCTTCATTCTTCATTCTTCATTCTTCATTCTTCATTCTTCATTCTTCATTCTTCATTCTTCGTTCTTCATTCTTCATTCTTCATTCTTCATTCTTCATTCTTCATTCTTCATTCTTCATTCTTCATTCTTCATTCTTCATTCTTCATTCTTCATTCTTCATTCTTCATTCTTCATTCTTCATTCTTCATTCTTCATTCTTCATTCTTCATTCTTCATTCTTCATTCTTCATTCTTCATTCTTCATTCTTCATTCTTCATTCTTCATTCTTCATTCTTCATTCTTCATTCTTCATTCTTCATTCTTCATTCTTCATTCTTCATTCTTCATTCTTCATTCTTCATTCTTCATTCTTCATTCTTCATTCTTCATTCTTCATTCTTCATTCTTCGTTCTTCATTCTTCATTCTTCATTCTTCATTCTTCATTCTTCATTCTTCATTCTTCATACTTCATTCTTCATTCTTCATTCTTCATTCTTCATTCTTCATTCTTCATTCTAAGTTACGCAAAATGTGTTTTGTACGAAAATTCTTTCTCTAGTACGTCTAATTGTGGACCATTTCCACGTTCACCCGCTGAGCCTATTTAGCAAATCAGCAAAATTATATTTGGTGAGTGTGTGTGTGTGTGTATGTGGGTGGGTAGGCCTATAGTAAACTTCAAAATCGGTATAATTATCGTTCCGGCGAAAGCACAAGCATGCTGGGGCGGGAATTTTAATTCGATCATATTATTTACCTCCATATCAGTTCGCACATCAGATTAAAACGTGGTTTAATTATAAATTTGGCACGCGAAATAATTACCATTCATGGTTCCGTTTCATACCTAGTTCATGGTAAATGGGAACTTTCATTTGTGTAACCTGATAGGAGGCGATATGCAAAAAGGGCTGTCTCCTCCAACTTGTTTTAAACGTTAATTTGCATATGATTATATTGGTGGTTTGAATGAAAAATAGACATGAAGGAAATATCAAATCTCGATTGAAATAGTGTGCGCTGAAAACACTCAAACACTTGAAACACATTTCCATAAATAGATTTGATCATCAGTAAATTTTAATTTTTTTTTGTGAATTCAAATGTAACAATTATTTTTACATTGGTGCTCGAATAAAAAAACAAATTCAGATAGTGTTGTAATATCCTTCATTGTTATCTAGGGCACGCAATCATTAGTTATACAGGTTTTTTATTTCCCATGGCTATTTCTATCTTGTCACAATATTGCTCACCTTGCCCTAGGAAATGTGGACACATCAAAGATGATATTGATACCAATTCACGAAATGAGTGACGGTTAGAAAAAAAAAACACCAACAAGGCTCGTTCGAATGCTCATAATCATGGCCATCCTTCGAAATATACAAACAACAATCCACTCAGTGGGTCCTCCACTGATCTCGCAAGCCTACCGGAGGCGTTTCCAATCGGAGCTTATTTACAGGAATTCAAATTTTCATGAACGTGCACTTTAATTTGCCGGAGAAAATAAACTAGCTGCCCACAATCAACTAATTGAAAAGGGGGGCTTTGGAGGGAAACTGTAGAGATACTTGCGTTGTGATGCTCACGGTCGGTGCTAATGAACGGCAATTAGCGGATTCATTCTGGTCGCGCGCGGTGGGAATTGATTGGTGGAAAAATCGATCCCAACTTATATTGATTCAACTTTGGCGCGGGAAACTCTAATTATCGAGGTATTAGTTTTAGGACGATTTACGTGGGTACTTATTATGATACAATTTAAAGCAGTTGTCAGCAGTATTGCCACACGTACAGATTCATCTGGAAAGGTACAGATTTATTTGTTTTTTTCCCGTACAGATTATGTACGGTTCAGATTACAGATTTTTGTACAAAAGTACAGATAGGTACAGATTTTCTGGAGTGATAAATTTATAACACGTAGAGTCGGTAAAACTGGTGGTGATTTGATTTTGATGATTGAACCCTCAAATCTACTGCAATGTTGAGTCCCAGAAACATTTCTAATCTAACAAGCATCGAAGAAGTATTGGAAGCATTTGCAGGTTGTCATGTTGGAGAATAAAACTGTGCCTAGACATGACATTGATCGGTAAATATAAAAATCCGGTTGTCTGAAAAAAAAATCTATATAACTGTGACAAAAATCAAATTGCTTGCAGAATACCGACACCCTTAAAGATTCAATGACCTAACCGCTGTTGCTTTTTTGGAGTATATTTGGCCCCAGATCAACATATTGAATTGTTTCATCCAGTTTCATCTAAATGCGACAGTTAATTGCTTATGTTTATGTCTCTCGTTGGTAAACTTTCCTCATTCGCACACTCTTCAAGAAGCGTTATCTACCTCCAGGATAGGTTTGGATTCAAACAGACATATGAATACGACCGAAGAGAGAGAAGTCTTTGGAAGAGTAATTCAATTAGTCTGTCGATCCCACAAAAGTCAATCGATGTACGACTGCAATTAAACTGCAAATCCACTTTCCGTGTCACTTGCTTTCTTTTACCATGCAACAGAAGAGCCGTTGTTTATGTTAAATCAGAGTTGTATCACTAGCAATTGAGGGAGAATCGATGGAATTAAGTTCGTGTCAGTGATGTATTTACTCGACGGCGACGACTCGATATTCACTCCACGGCGCATTGCAGTCATTTGGTTCCAAAATAATTGAATATCCAACAATGAAAACACCGGAAATTCTCCAGGAAGTTTGAGGATGAATACATGAAAACGAAGAGATAGTTTTTTTTTCGCGAATTCGGCTAACCGCGTACAACACCAAGACCGATGATAATAATCACGCAAGCTAATGGTGGCCATTAATCGACGCGCTGAATTATACTTCCGACTTCCGTCAGGAAACCGACTTTCAGGAAGGTCAGTCGGATGCGGAACTAGCGAACGCCACGCCACGCGAAACGCGTAATTTTTCACCTACCCAGCATCTTTTTGTGGTAATAGATAAGTAAGATTGATATCGCCGTTATATACAACAATTTGTGCGAAATGAGCTGGGAGTGTATATATTATATCATAAAATATATTTACCGTTTCTTGGTATGTCTCGGAAGAAGCATGCAGTCCTCGCGAGCAGTCAATTAATTCATTTAACGTAATCATGTTTGGCGTTTCACTGATGGTTATCATTTTTTTGTGTTTACACATTATTGAATTACAGTTTTTGTTCAATATGGATCGGTCAATATTAATTCAAGAGAATATTATTACAAATAATTCTTGAATATAATAATTCTTTAATGTTGAGTCATGTTGGAAGTGCTCATTTTTTGGTAAAACTAATGAAGCGAGTTTCAATTGCTCGTCTGACCCTGAAATTCTACCCGTAATGCACCCGACACCAACCAACGAAGCTAAATGATAAATGATGAGTGACCAAACCCAATGAGACATCAAACCACAATTCCACCCACGCCACCGGAGAAACAGGACGACAAGTCAGAACGAACGAGCCAGCAATGATCCCGAGATTCGAGCAGGAGTTTCAATATAAATAATGAATGGAAACAAAAGGTCACCTAGTGTTGGTATGGCTATTCTGTTGTGGTTTTGGCCCGTGTGGCCATTGCATAAATGATTAATAACCTCCCATGAATGTGCAAGGATCCGCCCTACCGCTTCCGCACGGATGTCAACTTCCGGTGCGGAAATCGAAATAAAAATGGGTTTTACTGCATCAACGCCTCAAGCGATGTTTGAATTTAATTTGATACATTAGTCGGAAATTTTCACAGCATGTTTCACAAGGTTCAAGAGGAAATTTCTCGCGTTTATTTTCTTAGGTGACATTACGTTCCTAGAGGAACATTCATCAATATATACATGTGAGTTCCGCTATATTCGGGGCAGATGAGAATCGTCTTCGAAGCATACATGAAGGACTTACCATTTTGACGGACGACTAACGAATGATGAATCGTGTTTCAGTCAATGCTTAGGGAGCCGAAACGATGACATATCGAGCCGCTCGATTTGTGCGTCATCCGTTGGTAGCGCTGTAGAGGTTGTGTTGCAGAATGCATCATTCAATACTGGCGTAAGCCAGTGGGATACTCTATGCAAGGGAATATAAACCCCCACATCTCTCCTCTTCTCACAAGAAGAAATGAGCGAAAAAAAAGGAAACAAAAACCTTGACCCTTAAATAATACGGATGATTCATCAATTTCCTTGACGTGTTTTTTCTTTGAATGATATTCCTCACAGGCCTCAAGTTTAACGATCACTGAGTGAACGCATGTCTAGAACAAACGCTCAAAGGTACCAAAGGTAGGTAATGATAGTAATACCTGTTCATTATGAATGGATTCGTTAACTTACTTCGAAAACCCAAGCATGTTCACTTGTTTCCTGCGACATGTGGCAGAACAATGACCACGCTTGTTGCACGTGTTACATTTCTTGGAAATAAAAGTCCGTGCCTAAGGCAATCGAAAAAACATACCCATATTAATCGTCAAATTGTTCAATTTCTTTACTATATTTTCTGTTCGTGTTTGAAGCAAAAAAATGCTGGATAAATTACCTGTCTAATGGTATACAACACAACATATGTCGCAATAACGATTTTGAGTAAAATGTGTTTGAAAACTCTTAATGAATCGTTACATTTTTCATAGAGTGACCCCCCTATATGGAAATCAAAGACATAGTCCTATGTCAAAAAGCTGGATACTGTTTCCCATTATGCTTTGGACGATCGAACATCGAAAGCACCGATTGTGATTTCCGATAAATACGCTATAAGAATATTTACGTTTGTTCGATCATTTGTAAATCCCCAATCTTGTAAATCTCATCCGCCTAATGGAAATCGCTCCTGTCTTGACTGTTGTTTATTTGGCAACTTCCATTACACCTTCCACTTTGGGGGGACACGCGTTGATGTTAAATGCTTCAGCTCGTGTAGCTACTTGAATGACAGATTTAATGTCATGGTTACACGTTCCCGTCGCATTGGCAATATATCGGTTGCTCATTCCTTGTAGCATTTGAAAACGGATAAACCTGTTCACGTCATTGCCATAGCCACATACCAGCCTTTTCTACAACTCTTGCATAGAGTGCTACAACTGACTCGTTAGACTCTTGCATGAGACGAGTTAACGAATGTGCTAATATTCTGAGTTGAAGTTAAATAACATTGTGAATCAAAGAAACTTGGACATAGCTTAGCAGCTGTAACTAAGCCGTGTAGTTGATCACCCAAGAGAAGATTTAATAGTTTGACCCGGTCAACTACACAAACATCTGATTGTTCAGTATCCTGATCCAACAGTGTTTCCGCACTTTCTGAACAAGACATATTGAGCTCCTCTCCATCTGACACGATGTACTCTTTCTATGGGTCTTTTTTTTTCAATGCCAGAGGCGTTTTAAACATCAGCAATTTCAAGAATCGCACACCTGTTGTACGTCATAGATAGCATTTTTAATGCAATTCAGTTACATAATCGAGGCTCTATTTACCGAAAATTACTAATTCTTCTTCTTCTTGAATGGTGTTAACGTTCCCTGTGGTACTTTTGCCGTCTCAACGTATGCACTAACTAGCGTCTTTTATTAATACTTAGTTGAGATTTCTTAAGCCAAATATCACGCCTTGAATGTATTCCGAGGGGCAAGCTCTAGAATACGCGTGAACTAGTGCAAGTCGAAGAAAATTTCTCTGACGAAAAATCCCCCGGCCAGAACGGGAATCGAACCCGAACACCCGGCATGATAATGTGAGACGCTAACCACTCGGCCACGGGTGCAAATTACTCATACTGAACCATTTAATTCTATTTAATAATAGCCGTACCGATCCATATCTTGGATTCAACTAAATCGTCCAACTATAATTCAATAAACCATTTTATGCGCCCATTTATGGTCCGAAATCAGTTCCTACATCTACCAATGGTCGAACCGAACCATATCAGTTTAACAATTGTCGTGCCGAACCATTTCTTCTATCTATTTATGGTCGTACCGAACCATTTCATCATTTTAACAATGGTCGTACCGAACGATTTAATTTCCTATGGTCGTACCGAACCATGGCATCATTTTATCAATGGTCGCACCAAACCATTTCATTCACACAAGGTCGTAGCGAACCATATCAATTTAACAATGGTCGTACCGAACCATTTCTTCTATCTTCATTACATTCTCTATGGTCGTACCGAACCATTTCTGCTATCTATTTATGGTCGTACCGAACCATATCATCATTTTTACAATGGTCGTGAGGAGCTATTTCATTCCCTATGGTCGTACCGAACCATGGCATCATTTCCATCTCCATATGAATTTAACAATGGTCGTACCGAACCATCTCTTCTATCTATTTATGGCCGTTCCGAACCATTTCATTTCCTATGGTCGTACCGTACCATAGCATCATTTTATCAATGGTTATACCAAACCATTTCTTCTATCTATTTATGGTCGTACCGAACCATCTCATTCACTAATGTCGTACCGAACCATATCAATCCATCAGTGGTCACACCGAACCATTTCTTTTCCATCCACCCATGGCCGTACCAACCCATTTCATTCATATGTATATGGCCGTACCGAACGACATATTTCCATGAACACCACAATCAACCATACAACAGTTTACATCCTCTAAACGAACCCTAATGACAAGTGAATATGTTCACGAATTAATACGGAGCTTTCATAAATAATAGATAAAGTCACTCGACATCAACAAAGATTACCAGCGTGGCAAACAAAGGAGTTCTCGTACAAGGGAAACTAATTCCGACCGGTACGACATCCAATAGGACCACAAAGGGTCAACGGCGCACGTTACAATGGATGCTCCGCAATCGACTATCACACACCAATACAAACACTGACGCTGCAGCTTGCGTTCGAATGCAAACAATCAAATGAGTTCTCCTTCACATAATAGGGCTTTTGCTATACATACATGCAGAGCATCTGTTGGGCAAACATCGTTTGTTTACATTCGTAGTTTTTATGCAGCGGAAGCGGATTTATTATCAATCGGCGTTCTTGTAGATGATTTAAATATAGTTGCGGTCTTTTTACTAATGCGAAATTTAACACAGAACTAACATGAACAGTTAGGCAAGCTATGTCATGAACAAGAGTTTTTTATACAAAGCTCAATCTTTTAGATCCATATAAATCCAATGCAGCGATCTCTTTTGCCTGCCCAACAGATCACTAATACAAATGCACGCTGCAAGCGCCCTATTCAACTGCTCCCTCTTCCACTGAAGCACATCCAGTTACCGAGAAAGAAATACAGTAGGTTCGTGTCCGAGACGAGACCGAACAGGAATAAATTTAAAAAAAAATAGACTAATCGGACGACCCCCTCGCTCAGACAACACTTGGCACTGTACACTGCTGAACTGTTCAATAACCAGCCTCACAAATTGTACAACCCTCTTCATTGCAGCAAACTGCTAGGGAGTGCCCAAAACGACTAAGGCAAAAAAAATCTCCTTAACCTCTCAGTAAGTAACTGAGCAATAAGCTCTTTAAACTGGAAGCTTTCGCGATGCAACCGATTCTTCGTTTTACAATTTGTGTTCTCAACATTTTCTCAGAAGACTCAATACTACGTCATAAAAAAAATCTTGTGCATTGAAAAACGAAAAAAAAAAACCAACTCACCTCGGAGCACTCTTTTTATCATTTTCAAAAAACTACAATTTTCATTTTGTTTTGTTTTTTTTTCTTCAAAAAATGAAACAGCATACATCAAACTTTTAGACCGACGACTAACACGAAACAGAGCAAAAAAAACATTGTGGAACCGTCAAATTCATCACTTTTGTTTTTTGTTTCTCTTGGGTTCCAAACCATGCAGCTTTCTTGGCGATTCTCTTCTTCAGTTATTCTAAATAAATTATTTGTTTCTTTTATGAAACAGAAACAAACCTGTCACAGTCGCCATTGTGAGTTCCGCTATATTCGGGGCAGAAGAGAATCACCTTCGAAGCATACATGAAGGACTTACCATTTTGACGGACGACTAACGAATGATGAATCGTGTTTCAGTAAATGCTTAGGGAGCCGAAACGATGACATATCGAGCCGCTCGATTTGTGCGTCATCCGTTGGTAGCGCTGTAGAGGTTGTGTTGCAGAATGCATTATTCAATACTGGCGTAAGCCAGTGGGATACTCTATGCAAGGGAATATAAACCCCCACAATACAAACTTTAAAACATGAATGAATTTTATTTCGCACTACGAAAAAAAACTACGAACACAACTCTTGATGATACATTTGATAAACTTTTGCATATACCAATTGCTTAGGTATATGCAAATGTTTACCGGTTTTATTTGCATATTTATGTTCATTGCGAAAGAGTTGGGCATAGACAGAACAAAGAAGAAAAGAGATAAACCGAACGAACGGAACTTTGGAACGGCCGTATCGTTTCTGCAATCGATTTTACATTAAACTGAAAGTCCATAGCCTGTTAGAGATTGTCTAATATAAGTGCTACCTTATTGGTCTTATTGGCCAGAACCAAAAATTCCAATATATTTAGTCCACATAACGCGAACCGCTCACATTATATTTCAAACCGACTGACATAATCTTGGACAATCTATCCAGTCGAGAAACCACATACGATTAGATACCTTTTTCTTGGATCACTGGATTTTTCCCGGCTGGTGGTGTTTCCATGGCGTGTGGTCGGATCGTGTCAAGCGAAGAGATAATAAACACGCAGGAGAATGATAGCCTGACCATGTTGTTGTTACGCTTCATTGATGACACATGCTATTGTCACCGCGGAGCATCGGATACAGACGGCGACAAGCAACAGATGCGGAGATATAAGCGGAGCAAGGAACAAAGGACCGGACCGAACAGAACGATGGCTGCTGTCACACGCTCCCGGAGGATGATTTTTTGTCACATGGCGACCGCCATGAATGGCGTTGCGAATCAATACACACTTCATGCTTGGATAACTTATCTATAAATCGTGCATGTTGTTGAATTTTCATAAGTATTTTTTAAATAAATAGTGTGTAGGGCAGTTCCATATCAAATCAGCCGAGGAATAGTTGATTTTGATGCGTTTTGATCAGCATTTTCATCAGCACCGTGTATATGAGGTGACATGGTACATGAGCTACTCGAAATCTCAGTTTTCATTTTAATATGTCCAGTTTTAATTACGGTGTATTCAAAATCATTGATCTTTTAGACGCAAACAAATTATGACAAATTATGACTCGAAATCCAGATGTTTCATCAAAACATGTTAATTGTTCTTTTAAAAACAGATTGTTAAAAATGACTGACTTTATGGTTATAACTTTTATATCTAAAAACAACTCCTCTTCAATATTCAATTTTCATAACATGAAATTGTGTACTTATATCTTGAGAACGGTTAGTCCTAGGAAGGAATGTTACATATAGTTTTCCATATGGAATTCAATACAGATTCCATTCTTTATATTGCTTTTATTTAATAAGAACGAATTTGCAAAGTATTGAAATTTCATAGGGTCTGGATGGATAAGGAAGTAAATAGAACCTCCAAATCACCATCTCTAAGGGAAATATTGTATAGGATACCAAATAAGAAATTTTGACAATTTTTTTGAATCCCTTGTGATTCTTTGGTTGAGAACGTACTTTTAATTTTTTTGCATGCCATTCTCGAAAAATTCGAGATAAAAATTGGAAAACAGTACTGTAAGGGCATCTTATTATGGAGCAATTCCAATTGAATTGACAAATAACAAAACATGAGTATTTTTGATTCGAATGAAAGTTTGTATTCCGTTTGGTTTGGAGGAAATATGAATTTTTTCACAGCATTCGGGAATTTTTGACGTAGGACTACGTCTTTCATTTCTATACCGGGGTGTAAAATCAAAGTTTCGAAAACGAAAGCGTTACGCCGGAGACCGAGATTTTGAGTGTTAATAGCTCCTAAACAACTGAACGAAATGGTATGATAAACACTTCATTCGAAAGATAAAATGTCTACGCGTTCTATACTTGTTACTTTGTGATCCAAAAACTTGTTTCAATAGTCTTAAATTTGCTTTCAAAATAGGCTATTGAAATCACCAATCGGTATATAAGCGAACGCCGCTCGGAAATCCACTCAGTTCTAATTGAACAGCGATTGGAGCATGTTGTCGCTGTTGTGGTGAAGCTCTTCATTTATCATGAAAGCGCGGATGAACGGTGTCACCAAGAGCCTGTTTGTGCACCTTAGGCCAGAAGGGAATCCATCAGGAGGAGAGTGATGCTACAAACGGTTCCCCGGGAAGATCTCGAAGCAGCCGCTACACACACACATACACGCACGGAATTCTTTCCGTTTGGATCGAGAAAGATCCGGAAAATAATCTGCCAGTTCCTCTAGGAATTTAAAAATACATTCATGTGAAAGAGTTTATTTGAATGTTTTCTATCCATGTAACACTGTGACCAAATATGTTTCAATCAAGTGCTATTAACAGATGGTTATCGAGTTAGCATTAACCACTGGTGGGCTTCCAGTATCGAGGAAAATGTGGAAATATCTAATCGTTACTGAAAATAATCTGCCAGTTCCTCTGGGAATTTAAAATTACATTCATATGAAAGAGTTTATTTTAATGTTTTCTATCCATGTAACACTGTGACCAAATACATTAGGTTTTGTGATTTTTCAATCAATCGCAATCAACAGGATAGCTTCTGAAGATTATTCTTCCCCATCAGTAGGATATTTCCGTATCCAATATTGGATGCATAAAACCTTGTGCCTCCAACGTAACGCTCTCGTTTTCGAAGTTCTCCAAATATTCATTCATTCAGAATGAATTCAGATTCAACTTCATACAAATGATCTCTAAATCAACGATAGTCCTACGTCACCCTTACGGTTATACCATAGATATAACCCACTTCCTGTTTTTGACTCGAGCGTAGCTTTTGAAAAGGGCGTATCGATTTTAGCAAGAGGAATCTTTGATAATTTATCTCTCAAAAACTATGCCGAAATAATGTCTTAGTAAAAGTTCTAGAGTATGGACGTTCAAACGTGAAAAAAATATACATTGAGAAAAAAATAGTACTTTTTTTTATTTACAACAAAAAACTTTAATTTGCAATACGTAAAATGTATATTTTTTGTAATTTATTTTTATTTCTTCGTTTAAATAGAAGTCATGTAGGAAATTTAAAAAATGGGTCCAAGATAATAAAACTATTTTTGACGGACTTTGTGGAGCATCGAATTTTTATGAATTTCCGAAACTACGAATTTTTGTATGTTAACAATCATTTTTAGCAACAAATTATTAATTCTGATGTGGTTTAAAACAAAAAAGCTTTCCATCAAACTCCTTCTAAATGCAGCCATTCTCGAGATATTTTAAAAAAATGTAATGTTTGTCTTTTTCTATAGTTAATAGGCTCGTTTAATAATGTTTGTCGTGTTTATCGCTATTTTTAGTATTCACCCACATGTCTTTAAATGTATTCAACGTAACTCCTAAACATATATTTTATAAATATCTATCTATATATATATAAAAATGGATTTCTATCTGTCTGATTCTTATGGACTCGGAAACTACTAAACCGATCGACATGAAAAATGATGTGTAGGGGTTTTTGGAGCCGGGGAAGGTTTTCGTGACAGTTTAAGACCCCTCCTCCCTCTCTAAGGTGGTCTGCCATACAAATGAAATACACATTTCGGCATTACTCGAGAATTATTGAAGCAAACGAACCAAATTTGGCATGTGTAGGTTTTAGGGTGCAATAAATGTTTCTATGGTGGTTAGACAATCTTCCACCCTCCTTAAGGGGGGAGCTGCCATACAAATGAAACACAAATTTCTGAATTACTCGAGAATTAATCAAACAAATGGAACCAAATTAGGCATATCGAGGTTTTAGGGTGCAATAAATGTTTCTATGGTGGTTAGACACTCCACCCCCCTCTCTAAAGGGGGGTTGTCATACAAATGAAACACAAATTTATACAATACTCGAGAACTAATCAGGCAAATGCAACCCGATTAGGCATCTGGAGGTTTTATGGTGCAATAAATGATTCTATGGTGGTTAGATACTCCTCCCCCCTATCTTAGGGAGGTGGAGGGGTGGCTGCCATACGAATGAAACACAAATTTCTGCATTACTCGAGAGTTAATCAAGCAAACGAAGCCAAATTTTGCAAGTGAAGGTTTTAGGGAGAAATAAATGTTTTTACGGTGGTTAGAAACTCTACCCTCTCCCTCTAAGGGGGAGCTGCCATACAAAATTCAACGGGGCCGATTAGAAGATCAATCAATGAACAGTTCTGCGATTGGACCCATGAACTTGATCATAGTAAGAAAACGTGAATGTTTGAAGGTATTGATAACAACAAACAAATTCTGGGCGGGACGAAGCTTGCCGGGTCAGCTAGTATTATATAAAGTTGTTGAAAATTATAAGCAAATTCATAAAATTTAATGAACATGATGGTATAACACGACAAACATATTAAAAGAGCCTATTTACTATAAAAAAGACAATAAATTAGGAATATTATTTTAAATATATAAAAAAAGGCTGCATTTAGAAGGAGATTGGTGAATAGCTTTTTTGCTTTAAATCACATCAGAATTCATAATTTGTGGCTAAAACTGATTGTTAACATACAAAAATTCGAAGTTACGAAAAATCATAAAATTTCGATGTTCTACAAAGTTCGTCAAAAATTGCTTTGCAAAAATTTGCTTAGATATTGCTAATTAAAGTTTTTTTTTTTTGTAAAAACTATAACTCTTTCTAAGACACTATTTCGGTAGGACTCATATTTTTTTAGATATAAATTATCAAAGATTTCTCTTACTAAAATCAATACGCCCTTTTCAATAGTTACACTTGAGTCAAAAAATTCCCAAAATGCTGTGGAAAACTCATATTTCCTCCAACCCAAACGGATTACAAACTATCATTCGAATCAAAAGTACAAATTTTCAAAAACTGCGTTTTTAGTTCGAATTAGTTCGAATTTTAGTTGGAATTACACTATGGTGTATTGAGAAATACTATCAAAAATTATTTTTAACTAAAATCAAAGAACTTAGAAAACATTGAAATATTGATTCGTACTTATAGTTATAATATGTAATACTAATTTATATTTGAATATGTTCCTACGCCTTTTCAAGATGATTGCTGCGCGATAAAAAAAAAATTTCCTAAATTGTTTTTTTTTTATTTTGAGATCCAGTACTGGATTAATTGATATTCAAATATGTTCGGTATGTGTAAGAAATTTTAAATATTTTTTTCAATTTCAATTTTTTGTTTCCCTACAATCTATGATTGTATTGTATTCGTGTATTCGTAAAAAAGAGCCCCAAATCTTATCACAAGTTCTATGGAAAATATTGTATAGGGTATCAAATTAGAAAATTAAATTTTTCTGAATCCATCTATGATTCACTATAAGAGCTATGATTAGTAAAGTAGTTTTTCTTTTTTTATCAGGCCAGTCTCAATAGCTTGGAAATGAGAAAATGGAAGATAAATGCAAAGTGCATCTTACTATGGTATACCAAGATATATCGTCAAATAAAATCACTATCGAACTTTTTTTTTTGTACTTTGATATTTTTTATACAAAATTGGATAATTCTGCAATAAAATCAGATTTTGATATGTTAAGTTTTATAAATTCAAATCCACGGACACAATAAAATCAACGAATTCATGAAAATAGAAAAAGCAGACGATAGTTATTAGGAAAAAACAGTTCAATCCCCAAAACATTATAAAAAAAACATGAATAAAAAAACACGTTCGAACACATTTAAAAGCCCTACTATGTCTTAAAACTTAATTTAAAAATTCCAAAATATCGAATTACTAAAAAATTGCACCACACAAATTTTAAAATTCTGAAAAAAAATCACATATCAAAAACACGTACATTTGAATGACAATTATGTTTCAATAGATCTAAAAATAAAACAAAATCAAAAATTTTGAAATACAGGTTGTACTTAATAATATACATATTCGATCATATACTGACTCGACTATATATAATTCGATTTCGATACAGTTCGAAAAAAAATAATTTTTAAACACGTCAAGAAAAAATATAATATTTTTACATTAAGGTGAAATTTAATTGACTATTATATGCAAAGTGGAGTAAAAATCGTGATTTTTGAGGATTTTGATTGAATTCTCACCAGAAATCGTCAATAACGACATTGAAGCAAAATTGAGGAAAATAGAATTTGTCAATCATGCTTATTATACATTTTTGGGGTAAAATTAGTGATAACAGTTCAAAAACCACTTACTTTTAAGTTTTTCACTTACAAAATGATAGTAAAATCCTATTTCGAATATTTCAAAATTAAATCCTGTACTCAATTTACTCATCTTTCAAATGGAATTCTCCAACATAGAGTACCTTTGAAGTAGAGCCAGTTTAAGCCAACAGAGGCCGAAACAACAAAAAAAGTTTAATAACTCGGTCATTGTTGAAATTCGAACTTATGCGTAGAAGGATTTCTTTCATCAATTACGATCCTCTGTGACATTCTGTAATTCATATTCATATTCATAAAACAAAATATGTGTATAACAAATGAGTAGAACAAATCTTCAAACATGTATTTAGTTATTCATACAATGGTATATAGACATTGACATTGGTTCAACAAGATATCTCAAGGAACATAAAAATAGCGGAAGCTTAGAACATATTTTAAATATAATTATGTAAATTTTTAAGCACGCCCTTTTCAAACGTTCGCGCATAACATTCAAATTCGTTTCAATTCATATTATAACTAGTGTTTATTCAGATAATGTTAGAAATTTCCTCCCAAAAACCTAAAATTTGGTTCTTTGGTCTATAAGCACATGGAACGGGTCACATACGAACATATTTTAATAGAAATTAAAGCAATACTGGGTGTCAACATTCTAAAAAAATAAAAATTTGGAAATATGTTTTTCCGGTACCACGCAACACTGTTAAAATTCTGAAAAAAATCACACATATCTAAACAAATTATAGAAACCTATTTAACCCACAGAGTAAGCAGTGGGAGACTTGAGGTCCCCCAAGATTAGTTTTTCTTTAATAACTTCATAAATAGTTTCTTTCTCTCTGTTTTCCTTTAGTCAATCGAATTTTATTTTAAATCCTGTATAAAAACTTATTAGTGGCATTCTATTATCAATTTTTTTATAATTTTAAAGTAAGTTTTTCGTTTAGGGAACTGTAGTGACACTTCGCCAGTTATGTTATAAAATAGACTCCGTACACTAAGGGTTAAACAAATCAGAGTATTATTGAATCTCAAATTTCAAAAAAAAATAATATTTCAAGATTTTTTGCACTTCAATTTTTGATGAATTTTTTTTTCGACAATATTTCTCAATACACCATAGTAAGTTACTCTCTGCATTTTTTTCTAATTTTTATCTCGAATCCATTGAGAATGATGTTGATCAATAAAGTTTGTGAATTGATTGATACACTAAGGAAAATTGAATATTGATTGTTCGTAGAAATTAAAGCCCGTCAAGGTGAACTCAGGAGTCTACAATAATAGAATAATTTGAAGCGTTTATCTAATTCGCAAAATAAAATATATATGCAGATGGTGTGAAGTAGATACTTGATGATTCAGTTTTGATAAAATGTGCGCTATCATATTAAAATGCAGGACTTGTGTTGTACCTTTTCGCATTTCGTTTGACCACACAATTGTGCGTATCGGATGAAGAATGAAATAATAAATAACTCACACCTGACATATGGTATAAAATATCTCGCGTCGTTTTAATGCGGTACCATTTTTACTCAAACCGTCTGCGGAAGCGCGGAAGAATATCGTTCCGCTCTCGGTCAAAATACTCATAAAAATATTCATATGATGTCAAACGATACACAAGACTCCACGCTCCTTTCCCCTTGCTCTGCCATCTGGTCCTGGTGAGTTGAGTGCATGAAGTGACGTATTGCAGGATGAATGAATTATCGCTATAAAACACGATGATAGGGAACGCGATGCGCCCTCCGAAGATCGGGTCGATTAATCTTGTTTTTATTTCCATTCAGAAGTTGTATTATTTATGAAGTGTGACTTTTATTTATATAGCTTGTAATTTGTTTTGTTCGTTTTTCAGCAGTAATCATGCAAAGTGTCGAAATGGCATCTCTTCTGCACGAATCGCCGCGTAATCGGAATATTGTGATCGCGATGGAACAATACATGACGCGACGGCGATTAATGGCGATTAATCCGATGGTGTGAAAACAGATAATGGGGGTTTTACTGACTCAACCGGTTCGTGCGGTGAGATCATATTGCAGCGATATTGGCAAGTAATATCTTTTTACGAGACCGATTCAGCTACCTACGATAACTTGCTGAACGTGAGAAGATTTCTTTTTGAGGAATCGCGTGATCACAGTGGAAGTCGGAAGAAATTTCTTTGACGAAAAATCCCCCAGCCAGAACGGGAATCGAACCCGAACCCTCGCCATGATAATGTGTGGCGCTAACCTTGTAATTGTAATTTAAATGCTTCACAAATATGTTGTCTGTAAACAAGATATGGTTTCTCACAGAGAATGTACATTCAGCCGTTCCATGCCAAACCGATATTTTCGCATATTTTCGTGAAAAGTGGTAATTTAGTACTTTACCGCAAATCATCAGACCCGTATTTTTCTATTTTTACCTTAGGGTGACCATTTCCCTTTTAGGGTGGTCCGAAAAATCAATTCCAATGAGCTATTGTTGCTTAGAAAAATATTTGATTTGGGAAAGAAATAGAATTTTGTTTTTCGTAATTATTAGTTGTAATTGTTTTTCGTAGTTTACATATTTTCGGGACCAAAGGCACCTTATTTTTTATATTTATTCTTGAAAGCTGAGGTTTTTTCATAGAACATATCCGAATTTCAGAGAGGTGTCTTTTTTCGTGTATGAGTTATGATTTTTCAAAGTAAATATGTTTTCAGTTTTCCTCCAATATTCCTATGTAACTATACTACATATATGCAACTAAAATCCAATTTTCACGCAAGTATGGTTTTTTTTCAAGGAAAACGAACTCATTGGCATCAAATTGATATATTGATCATCTGAATCGGTTCAGTATTTCAAATGTTATGAATTTTTGAAGAAAAGTGATTTTTGAAAAAAGGGTAAACATTATTTTTCGTACCATCGATTAACTTTGAAAAATCATAACTTAAGAACAAAAACAACACCTTCCTGAATTTTCGATATGTTATGTAAAAAATCCTCAGCTTTCAAAAAGAAATTTAGAAAAATATAGCGTCCTTGGTCCCGAGATCATGAAAATTATAAAAAATAATACAATCAATGATTACACTTTTGTAAGTGTAACATGTAACAAGTGTAACATTTTCCAAGAAAGACTAGTTAAATAGCTCTAATTTGATATGCCTAACATCTAAATCGGTTCAGTAGTTCACAAGTTATAAAATTTTGAAAAAAAATGGGGAAAATGTGATATTTCGAACCGAAAAAAAATTAAAAAATACGGGTCTATTTTGCGAAAAGGAACAAAACCAACATTTTCGCACGAGTATACGATTGTACTTCAAATATTGTCTATTTCATTTGTAATCATTTTCAATTGTATGCGACAATTTTTCCTATTCATGTTTCTACAGTGTCACTTTGATGTTGCAATTGAGTCAAAATTGTAGACTATTTAGACGAATTTCATGCCAACTCGTCTTAGGAGTTGGCAGCACCATCTCAGATAGCAGTGAAATTTTGTGGGTGTAAAGACATGGGTCTTTTAAGCAACTTTGCATACTTGAAATATTCGAAAAATAATTAGATTACTTTTTGGAAAAAGCAAAAAATTATAAGGTCAATGCTATGATACTTACAGAATTCTTGATGAAATGTAAGAAATTGTTAAAATTTTCACGAAAACAAATCATTTTTTTTTTAAATTTTGCTGACAAAAAAGTTGTTGCAAAAATTAAAATTAATTTTTCCCAAAAACTTATATTTTTTTGAATTCCCAAAATTATATATATATATGAATAGCCTTTACAATTTCCAACAAGTCATCCATACATCGGAAGATGGGCACTTTTACAGGGAAAACGTTTTTCAAACAATAATTTTTTCATGTTTTCTTTGAAAAAAAAATACAACTAATCCTAATTTTGTTTAAAGTCAAGCTAGCGATATAGTGTATTCGACAAAGCTTTAGATCTCATTAAAAATAACTTTTTATCGAAGGCATCAAATTTTTATCTATTATAGTGTTTGGAATATAAGTGATTTTCGTATGAAGGCTCCTGAAAAAACTAATGTTTTGCTCGTAACGTTTTTGTGTTTTCTTTTTTAAGAATTAATGTAAGAATTTATCTCACGTTTGACATGTTCTTGACATGTTTCTAAATAGAGAAAAGTTGGCAGAGTTTTCAAAATGCGATAATTTATAAAAATGTAACGAATTGAACATTAATAGCATTTTTTCAAATAACTTTTGAACCAGTTGTTGTACAAAAAACTTTTTTCATGTAAACGTGCCCATCTTCCGATGTATGGATAACTTGTTGGAAATTTTAAGGGGTATTAATATATTTTTTCATAATTTTGAAAGCATATGTTTTCGAGAAAAATGAATTTTCTTTTTCAAAATATTTTTTTTTCAATTAAATTTTTTTCCAAAAAATTTTTTGATAATTTTTAATGACAACCAAAATAATTTCCTACATTCCTTTCTTTGACTCAAATTATCGGATAGATTTTTTTGTGGTTTTTTGTTTAATTTTGAGTTTTTTCAATTTTTTTTCGAAAAATCTTAATTTGCAAACTATAGGATCTACAAAAAGTTGGTCAGAGAATGAAATGGGAAATGTGAATTTTAAATTCTCTAAGTTTTCATTTAAAAATATCAAACAAATTTTTGGAACATGCTCGAGATAAGCGCAGCTGCCATTCTTAGTGGAGAAAGTTGTACTACTGGCAAGCGAAACCAAATAAATTAATAACTTATTATAACTTATTGAATAGTGCTCCCTTGGCCGAGTGGTTAGCGTCATAACTAACATGCCGGGTGTTCGGGTTCGATTCCCGTTCTGGTTGGGGGAATTTTTCGTCAAAGAAATTTCCTCCGACTTGCACTGTGATCACGCGTATTATAGAGCTTGCCACTCAGAATGCATTCAAGGCGTGTTATTTGGCATAGAAATCTCAACTAAGTACTGATAAAAAATGACGCAAGTAATACTACGTTGAGACGGCGAAGTTCCTCTAGGAACGTTAGTGCCATTGAAGAAGAAGAAGAACTTATTGAATAATTTGGTATTCCCTAAATATTTTTTTGGTTCACAACCTTAACACCTGATTCGCCATAGCGTCAGTTTAATGCATTGATGGCACCAACGAACCCCCCAAACAAAACAAAATTGTGTGAAGTTCACTTCAGCGCTTTCTCATTCATGTCTGTAGATTATACACGATGGAATGCAAAAAGCACACAACAAAAAAAAAAACCAACGAAGACTTTATGATGACAGAACACAAACAATGTTAACTGCTTGGAAAAAGGTTGAGTATTTGCCTCATCAGAGATTCATTACTAATACCCTAGCGTAGATAAATCCCTCACGCTATCTCACCTGCTTGTTTATATTCATCATTACGGCTGCATAATTTGCAACACCAAACAATCGTCAATCATAGCATAAAAAATTAGGCGATTGTTGCATCGTGACATCCTTGAGAAAACCATTCGATCCCTCGCCGTCCAGCTCGCCCAGCAACGGTGTTGTCCAGTCGGTATCCTCGTGAAGAATGAAGTTTGCCTCAGCATGATCCACTGTTTATACTTTAGGCAAATATTCCCCTTCGTTCTTCTTCTTTCCCTTTGTTCACGGAGACTTTACATCTTATGATTTCCCCTGCGTTGCTCGTTGATAAGTTACTCGTTATTGGCAGCTCTGTTCGGGAAAGCACACAAACGGACAGAACAAATGTATGAGGAAATGGGAATGCTTCCAATTTTCATCAATTTAAACCATATACAGACTGTGGGTTTGTAATGCACAGCATATCAAACAAATCTTGGGGAATTTCCGATTCGTTTGGTATGTAAATAGTCAGAATCAGTTCACGACAAAAGTAGTTATTAACGTTAACTTTATTTCATAAAAAACGTGACCTGTTTTCTGATTTGGCACCCTTAATGAAAGACGTAGTTCTATGTCAAAAAAAAAACAAAAAAATATTTTGAAAATTTTATGAGAAAGAGTTTTGAAGCTCCAGATAGTTCTTGAATTGAAGGTGAACAAAACTCGCGAATGAAGATAAGTAATTAATTGTAAATGTCTAGGCCAATAGTCACGCACATGTGCGATCAATTTTGTGTAAATTATTAGGATGCCAAAGATTCCACAAACCACTTTCAACCAATAGATGAATCTACACCAATAACTGTGCTGAGAATCGAATCCTAGAGGAACACAATCCAATCAGCCTTTATCACATCACTTCCTTTCTTTATTCGATGGCTCAAACATAAACACCCTAAATCAAAGAAACCCCCTTTTCCAGCAAACTGATATTGACGAACCCGTATAACAAGAGTTTAGTCAAAGTTTACCAACATCTATTTTACGTACGCCATTTGGGTGCTCCTCATTCTCAAGATTGTTTTGCAGTATGTCAATATCTTTTCCTGGAAGGTTGGGAAAACTCATCGTCTAAATTCGATACGAGTATGCTTCTGTGTGCTTCCAGAAGCCAGAATTGAAGAATGTTTCCCAAGTGCAAACAATTATTCGAACTTACCATGTGACGGAGGGTGAATGCTTTGCCAAACCGAAAACTTTGGCTAGCTCGTTGTTTCTCGATTGGATTTTGTTTGATAACCAAATCGCTGACGCTACAGTTGCGTTTGGTATTCGTATGCAAACTCGAATTAAGCTGTTCGAGCATTTCTTCTATAGGAATATGATGAAATCAAATTCATTGTTAGGAATTAGATCTCAGATGCCAAAATTTTATCCAACTGTTATATTGCTAACACCTATACCTAGTTATTCACTAACATTTCTTCATACATAGTTGATAAGATTTTCAATTGAAGGTATTACATTTATTCAACTGTTTGTGAAAGATTTCTTCAATTCAAAATTTACTAACATAATTGATCTGTCTCAAATTGAAAACCAAACGAGAGCGCAATAGATTATCTTAACTTTTCTTCCACGTCATCGTAGCCATAACAATTCAATCTGCATCGCCAATTCAATGCTCACAATAGCCATCGATTGATTGAATTAAGGATCAGATAAACTCATTTAAGTCCACAAAGCTTAACGTTTTCCTTATTTTCGCTCCCGTCTCTTGGCAAACGAACTGAACTTCCTCTCATTCTGACAGTCATTACTGCCCGCACTTTTATCATCCCCAACATTTCCGCGCTGCGAAAGGAGCTGTAGATAATCTCATCATTACTGATTTGTTGTGAGCGTGAAGTGAGTATAATTTTTGTTCACACTCCGCAGGCTGTTACTAATTTATGGAAGGAAGCAATCAGCTCCACTGTACTTCGAAAGTGTTTCCGTGAGATACGTGCGGATGAGATACGCAGTGTCAACATGTTTATAACATTGGTCGTAAAATGTTAGTACCGATTTTATCGGACCCGAAAGGACACCGCATGAGGGAAGGTCGCATCAGATGAAATGAACTATCTTGATAATAACAACCACAAAATCCACCACTTTTGGCAACGACGCAAACACGAGTGCGTCGTGAGTAACGGTTATGGCTGTGGATGACTGTCCGTTTAATCGGTCATCGGGTTATCGGAGGGGTCGTCGTTTCAGTTCCATTTTATAGTACTCGTATTTATTCCATGGTCGCTGATGGTAACGATTGTGCGTCCGAGCAGATGTTTCTTCCTGCTCGAACGCCGAGCGATTTCAGAGAAGAGCCTCTCTTTATCCTGGACTTGAAGATATTAGTATTTGGGGTTGTAGGGTGATTTATATAACCACTATGACATCCATTCGTGTAGTTAGAATTTACTTCGGACTTCATTTTCAGCTTGAATGATGATTATTTTGATTTTCTTAATTAAGGAGAGGAAGTCTTGTATCTATACAGCCATTCCATGCCAAACCGATATAGTGGTTCTCAGATTTTCGTCGAAAATGGTAGTTTTGTTCTTTATCGCAACTTATTAGACCAGTATTTTTTTATTTTTTTGTTAGGGTGACCATTTCCATTTTAGGGTGGTCCGAAAAATAAATTTTTTCGTATTTTTGCCAACAATGACTTTTTTCAAAAATTCATAACTTTTGAACCACTGGACCAATTCAGATGTTCGACATATTAAATTAAAGCCAATTAGCTGGTCTTGTTTTGGAAAAATACTACAGTTGCAGGAAAATTTTAATTATGTTTTCGTTATTATTGATTGTATTGGTTTTTTATAGTTTTCATGGTATCGGGACCAAAGGCACTATATTCGTTTATATTTTTCCTGGAAAGCTGAGGATTTTTCACATAATATATCTCGAAACCAGGGAAGCGTTTTTTCTCGTTTTTGAGTTATGATTTTTCAAAGTTAACCGATAGTCCAAAAATCATTTTTTTCTATTTCCCAAAAATGACTTTTTGTCAAAAATTTACTACTTTTGAACTACTGGACCGATTCATATGATCGACATATCAAATTAAAGCCTACAAACTAGCTACTTTTTTTAAGAAATAACACACTTGCCTATTAATTGGATTATAGTCACATACATCCAGTCTAGTCGCATAGAAATATTGAACGAAAACCAAAAACATGTTAACTTCGAAAAATCGTAACTTAAAAAGGAAAAATATCACCTCTTTGGTATTTGGATATATTATGTGAAAAAAACCTCAGCTTTCAGGAAAAAATATAAAAAAATGACGTCCGTGGTTTCGAAATGGTGTAAGCTATAAAAAACATACACAATCAAAAATTACGAAAACAAAATCCTTTTTTATTCAGAGTGTAATATTTTTTGAAACAAGACTATCTCATTGGCTTTAATGTGATATATCGATCATCAGAATCGGTCCAGTAGATCAAACGTTATTATGTCCCCCTCCCTAAGGGGGAAGGAGTGTCAATCACGCAAGCGGAACCAAATTTGGGATGTGACGATTTTTGGGTATGAGAAATGTGTCTATGATGGTATGACACCCCTCCCTCTTCTGACATGGAGGGGAGGTTCCAAAAAATTAAAACATATATTTCAATCAAACATATTCCAACCAAACATAACAATTGAAAATTTTCGGAAAACTCTGAAGAAAATGGGAAAATTTGCGAAAATCCAATTGCCTTATGTTCTACAATTTCATATTTTGATTTTGATTTTAATGTGATAAAACTCACTCCTATAGCTTCTTCTATCTATATAAATAAAAATGGATCGCCGAATGAGTTGATAAGAGCAAAACTCGAGGAAGTAATTGTCCGATTTAGGGCTGTCTTTATTCTATCATATTTTCTGTATCAACCATTTATTCCATGTAGCGGAGAAACATGTTATTTGCAAGTGGAAGGATGTTTGCCGGGTCAGCTAGTATTAAATAAAACTACAAATTTATGCACAACGACATGTATACTCAATTAAAACTAGTATACCACAAAAACATATATGCTGAATTAATCTCCCTAGAGCAACATTATTTTAAACTTTAATAAAGCAGCAAGTTCGTCGAATCACCTAGTAGTCGTAAATGGATTCAGTTCAATTTCTGGACTCAATATTTCCATAAATAAACACATTATCATATATTTATTATCCAACGCTGTGTTTATGTTATCTGATACGTTCAGCAAGGCGAAATTTTCCGCGTGTTTGCTCAACATTCGCCCCTTGGGAAGCTTCGGAAGTTAAAATACTTGCGTTTTGTATTTATTTTGATGTTTTCACAGCTGCTATGGTGGGACCGACTCTCGTGTATAAACAATATTGGGTAATTGAATGTAAAAAATGTAGGTTTGGCGGTTTGGAGAACTAATCAGAACGCAAAGAAAATGCCTCCGTTCGATTTGTTCCGTCAGCAAAGATATGGATCATTTCAATTTCATGCATTGAGGCTTAACTTTGGTTAACAATGTTTTTTTTATTCTTTGTAATGGGTGAAACGGTAAAAAATTGCACGATTCGTATTTGGAGTTCTTGCTTGAAAATTTCAAAAATTTCAACACTCCTTATTTTTCGGATGTGTATACGGATTTCTTTCGCATCCCGGGTGGAAGGTGATTCGAAAACCTTCGGGAGTCTACTTAAACAACTTGTATTCTCCAATTAATAACTCTCGTACGATTGTCTTAATTTTATAATAAAAAAAATTGTTAAATGCATCATTTATACATTATATTATATTATTATATTGGATTCTATACTCAAGTGTTGTCAATTACAGCAAATATGAATCCGAACGTATATTTAGAAGCCCCAATGGATTAATATTTTAATCATCTGATTTACTATCCTTCACAACTAATGAAAGTATTAAATTGTTCGAGATATACCACAAGATAGGTGCGAACTAGATTCCGAGTTTTCTATGGTAAAATTCTCTCTTGCACTCCTTTCTTGTAACAATTCGGCTCCAGGAACGGACAGAATTAAGTTTAACTTGTTGAAAAACCTCCCTGATGTGGCGAAACATCGCTTGTTGAATTTATTCAATCGGTTTCTGGAACATAATATTGTTCCGGATGATTGGAGACAAGTACGAGTTCGTACCGCCCTATAGCAATGCTGTCTTGTATCCGGAAATTATTGGAGAAAATGATCTTGTTTCGCCTTGATCGATGGGTTGAAACGAATGACCTACTCTCAGATACACAATATGGATTACGCAGTGATAAGGGGACGAATGATTATCTTGCGTTGCTTTCTTTAGAAATTCAAATGGCTTACGCGGAAAAAAAACAAATGACTTCAGTATTCTTGGACATAAATGGGGCCTTTGATTCAGTTTCAAATTAAATTCTCGGGGTCTGCCGCCTCTATTGAATAACATGTTATATAACTGGCTTTGCGAGAAACATTTGAATTTTTCTCACGGGGATTCGACAGTAAGTCGGGTCTCCTACATGGGACTCTCCCAGGGCTCATGTTTAAGTCCCCTTTTGTACAACTTCTATGTAAGCGATATTGACAATTGCCTTACACAAAATTGCAGCCTAAGACAACTTGCAGATGATGGAGTGGTGTCTGTCGTAGGATCAAACGAATCCGACCTGCAAGAATCCTTACAAGATACTTTGAACAATTTTTCAACCTGGGCCATTGGGCTAGGGATCGAATTCTCCACGGAGAAAACAGAGATGGTGGTTTTTTCTAGGAAGCATAAACCAGCAAAACCAAAGCTTCAACTTTTGGGTAAACCGATCACTCATGCTATGTCATTCAAGTATCTTGGGGTCTGGTTCGATTCCAAATGTACTTGGGGGCCCATATTAGGTATCTGAGTAAAAAATGTCAACAAAAAATAAACTTTCTCGATAAAATTACCGGCACCTGGTAGGGAGCCCATCCCGAAGATCTTATAATGTTGTATCGAACAACTATTCTCTCAGTGATGAAGTATGGCAGTTTCTGTTCTGTTGTTTCAATCAGCTGCCAAAACACACCTCATTAAACTCGAGCGAATTCAGTATCTTTGTCTCCGTATTGTGTTGGGATGAGTCTCGGGGTTTTGGCAGGTGTACTCCCACTAAAAGATCGCTTCAATTTCTTATCTCTTCGCTTCTCATCCGGTGTAAGGTTATGAACCCATTGGTGATCGGAAATTTTGAGGAACTGGAATTTTCACTCTGGATTCATGAGTCCATATCATGAATTCATCTCTTTGCAGGTTGATTCTTCTTCGTATATTTCCAACCGTGTTTGTTTTCCTGACTACATCAATTCCTCTGTACATTTTAATCTGGTCATGAAGGAAAAAATTCATGGAATTCCAGATCATCATCGATCGGGGATCGTTCCTACGATCTTCTATGCAAACTATGGGCGTATCAATTGTGACGTACTGATTGGTCCTTTATGAATGAGTCCACAGGATTTGGAGTGTTCAACGAAATTTTTAGCACCTCCCACAGTCTTCAGAATCCTTGCTCAGTGTATATTACTGAATTGGCAGCAATACACTGGGTGCTGGACAGCGTCGCCTCACGACCTGTTGAACACTATTACATTGTAACGGATAGTCTTAGCTCTATCGAAGCTATACTTTAAATGAGGCCGGAAAAGCAGTCGCCGTATTCCATTGAGAGAATTCGAGAAATTTTGAGTGCTTTAACCAGACGCTGTTATGTCATTACCTTTGTGTGGGTCCCTTCTCATTGCTCAATTCCGGGTAATGAGAGGGCTGACTCACTAGCAAAGGTGGGTGCGATTAAAGGGGAAATTTATCAGCGTCAAATCGCCTTCAATGAATTTTATTCTTTAGTCCGCGAAAATACGAATATAATTGAATAATTTTGTAATTCAGTACCGATATGCAATGTCCCGTGGCCGAGTAGTTAGCGATGGAATATTAGTAAAATGAGATTTTTTTAAATAAACTCATATTCAAAGTATCATGAACACGGTAAAGGTGCTAAGTTTGTTTTTTTTTCAGACTTATCTCACTTCTTAACTAGGCGAACCTAGCCAGAATTTTCACCTGCCCCCGGGCTTCTGAATGCCAAAGGGGGACTAGGCTCTGCGGAATGCACGTATCTGCATGCTCGTGCTGTTTCAGTCCTGACCGAGAAATTGTCGGACAATCGCGCAGGTGCTAAGGATGACCGACTTTTGGATGCCGGCCAATTCCTTCTCCATGTTCAACACCTTTAGCGCTTCCAGAAGTGTCTTCGGGACATTTCCAGTTCCAGAGAGAACGACTGGAACAATTCTTGGGACCTCCCTTAGCCCCCACAGTTCCTTGAGCTCCACGGCCAATGGTCGGTACTTGCAGATTTTGCGACCGTGGGTCTCCTCCAGATTCTGGTTCAGTGGAATAGCGACATCGATGATGGTGACTTTGCGGTCGCTCTTGTCGTAAACCATTATATCTGGGCGGTTGTGGTGGATCGAGAGGTCGGTCAGAACAGTGCGATCACAGTACAGCTTGAAACGGTAATTTTCCAGGACAGGTGCAGGCAGGTACCGGTAGTTTGGTACGTTGTCTTCCAGTAGAGCACATTGGAGCGCCAGTTGTCGATGAACACATTTGTTTTAACTTGTTTGTTTTTTTCAATTTGTATTTTTTTTTGGTTTCTCACTGGAAAAGGAGAAGAGTTCTCGAACTAAGATTCGACAATTTTTAAAGATGCATTACACAGTACTGGAAGATATCTAAATCTCAAAGTGAAGCATTTGATCAAGTCCTACAAACAAAACTTCTTCGTACAGGGAACGTTTTGAAAGAATGAACAAACAAAAAAACGAGAACGAACACCTGGGTACAGTTTCCCTCCGCATCCGGAAGAGCAAACTCCTGTTGAACTCTCGATGATGGGATGGGGGCGTGCGTGCAATAGCGAACATTAACGGTAATGGAATTTTCTAGTTAAATATTCACTCACCCCGATTACCCTCGTTGACTGTTTTTATAGCACCCCTCGCCAACCGTAATGGAGCGCGGCACGAGCCGCAAAGGTGAAAAAGTTCTAAATTGTTTCACTGATTCCGCTCGAGCATGAAATTATTGACATTTAATTAAGAAGTTTTTCTTGGTGCCAATGCGTACCCACGGCTATCCGATGAGCTTCCTTTTGATAACACCCACGATCCACGCCACTATTTGCGGCTTGTGGCGAGAAGGGTAGTAGCGTTCGTTGTTCGTTAGGGAAAAAAATGTAAGCAACCACAATCCATTTCAAGATGGGTTTCGTAAGAGATTCACAGTGATTATTTTTCAAGAATACATGCGATGAAACAATATGTAGAAATAAATTGTTCTACTTCCTCATGAAATTATTAATTAACGGACTACGTGAGTCCTACAAAAAAGTGATCTATGAAAGAGTTATAGGAAAATAATTGAATTTTCAGAAAAAAAAATTCCGCAAAAAATATTTTTTTGAAATCCTACACTGAAAAAAAAATGATTTCAAAAACTAAAAGTCGATTTTCTCAAAATTGTCATCTCAGATTTTGATAAAATGGTCGATAAATGGTAGATAAATGTGTGCCCTACATTTTTTCCATACATCGCAACTTGTGCATGTTTAAAGCAAAAAAGTTTTCCTAACAAAAACTTTTGTAGTATCCCTATGCATCTTCATCATGCATTATTTCCAGTACAGTAAAACCTGTTTTTGTGCGGTTTTTTTTCGTGCGTTTTTTTTTGTGCGATTTTTTCGTGCGGTTTTCAGTTCTTGTGCGGTATATGAAAAGAAGCATATTTGACGAAGTTATCGTCCATTTAGTTTTTTTCGATGGTTTATATGCATTTCAGTGCGAAAAAAGCATATTTGGGTCTCAATTATCCACTTCTGAAATAATTCCCTTCCTCCCATTAAATGCTCTAAGTTTTTCTAAGTGTTTGAATGGCATGATTTCTAACAGCAACACGTTTCGACATGCAACCAAAAGCACAAAAAAGCCACGCGCAACCGAAAAGGCAAACTGTCCCGTCGCAAAGCAGGGAAACAAACGGAAATTGAACGGTGAGCGGCGTGGATTTGAGTTATTTTCTTAGGGGAAACTTTTTTTATGCGGTCCCTATCTACCGCACAAAAAAAAGTTTTTTTCAAAATGTGTACCGAACACGATTTTAAAGCCACTGGTGAAGTTTTGCACGATTTTTTTTTGTGCGATTTTTTTATGCGGTCCCTATCCCCCGCACAAAAAAAGGTTTGCCTGTAATCCAAAAAAAACGATACTTCTTAGAAAGCAAAGTTAAAAACATTGCATTCAAGCGACCCAGAACCAAATTTATTGCTTCGTATTCATTCCTCACCGCGTGTACTCTTTGCGTACAAGCAGCGATGCGTCTTCCACATGGGCCAACATATGGTTACCATAAAAAACATCTGGTTGTTTTCAAAACACCGTCGATGGCTTGAGTTTGGGTTAAGGTTAATTTAGGTTATTATATAAGCTAGTTGGTAAGCTAAGGTCTTCAAATTGCATGAAACGTCGAGATCTACTGTCATTTCGAATTTTTTTTCTTCGAAAATCGACACTCTGGGACTTAGTTGTTTTATCGAAATACGAGGCAAAACGTATGGTTTTGGATGCCAATGAAAACCTTCATATCTATTTTTCACACGGGAGTTCCTGCGAAATGTTGATTTGCACGATGAAATACCTTTCAAAAAAATATTAGCTCAATCGGATCTCATTTACTAGTGTCGCAGATGTTAAATTTGCGTTTTTTGAAAAACGAAATATCACCCAAGCGGGAGTAAGGGAAATCGGGGTTTCAAAAATTTTTGTTTATGCCAAATGTCTTAGAATTGTGTAGAACGTCGAGATTTACTGTTATCTCGATAAAAAAAACTTTCGTCCAAAAAAAGACTTTTAAGACAAAAAACTGTCAAAAAGTCAATTTTTGAAAGAACATTTTTTTAGAGATGACAGTAGATCTCGACGTTTCATGCAACATGTGGCATCAATTTTTTTTTCGAAAACCCCGATTTTCTTTACTCCCCCTTGGGTGGTTTTTCGGATTTCAAAAACTCAAACTTTGACGGCTGCGCGACACTAGTAAATGAAGTCCGATTGAGCTGATATTTTGCATAGGGAAGTTTTTAGTGGGAATCACCTTTTTTAATCAAGTTTCCTTTGAAAATTCGAAATGGCCATTTTCATTGACACTATACTGTACATAAAAAATAGAGATTTTTCGAGAAAAAATTTTGAAAAAGTTTTTGTTAGGAAAACTTTTTTGCTTCAAATATGCACAAATTGCGATGTATGGAAGAGTTGTAGGCAACAACGTAGTGAGGGTAGACAGTCTTTTTATCAATTGAAGGATGAAATATAATTCGGGGAAAAAATTGCTTTTGAAAATTCTAGGATTTTGGTGCCTCAAATGGTCAGCGCCCCCGGCAAATGCCGGGTTTTCCACCCGCACAATACGCCGCTGGTTGTAGGGCACATATTTATCTACCATTTATCTACCATCTCATCAAAATCTGAGATGACCATTTTGAGAAAATCGACTTTTATTTTTCGAAATCTATTTTTTCAGGTGTAGGATTTCAAAAAATATTTTTACAGTTTTTTTCTGAAAATTCATTAAAAAAAATAAAAAAATTATCAACAATATTTAGCCCTTTCCATATGTTAGTCAAGATAAATTTTCGGAAAACTAGGTATGTCAAGTTGCTTAATTAGGTAAGGTCTTCACGCTCAGAAAGTGTCATTCAGTTCTGATGGGTCATGCTAATCCCGTAGACGTTGGCGCGAAATCCGTTAATTAATTGATTACCACAAATTGTAATTTATTCATTCTAAGTTTTCGAATCTCCAAATTATATCACATACAGTTCGGCCTGAATGGAACGTTTCCGTTGAAAAGAAGTTTGAATTCAACACATGGATTTCTGTGTGCATCAAGACAGGTAACATGAAATTTACACCATCCAAGCTAAACCCTTGTTTAAATTATTCAAATTTTTGGCATAGAAACAAGAAGTAAAACCGAACCCACCAATTCGCACTTTCTGGAGTGAGCATAGAGAACTCCCTCCAGCGAAAGTAACGAACGATGTAAAAACTCCCACTTTACGTGAGAACCATAAGCTATGCTCAGCATTACATACCTTCTGCAAGAACATCCTTTACTGTGGGAACACCAGAACCGACTGCTCATCGTCAAGAGAGCAGTAATTCCACAGTGCGAAAGTAGCTCGCATACATATCGCGAAATAAGCATGTATAAATTAAGACTTGTCGGGAAAAACGGAACGACTGCATTTGAATCACGTAGGTGGTAGTTTTCGACATTTCATGCTGAGGATAGTACATGCCAGAATGGGAGAATCTGTGCAAGTTTCTGATTTATGCCGACCTGAGCTGGTATAGGTAATATTTTATGTCGGGGGAATAGATTTTTGTAATTCAACTCTAGGATTTTAAAGCTTCGCGTTCAACTTAGAGTAGGTCTGCTCAAGTTGAAAAAAAAAATATGTTGCTATCGTAACCTGTTCCTAGGTTCATCTTCACTCTAGAAATTAATTACCAGAGCAATGAAGGAAAAAATGTTTCATGGCATTGATCGGAGTAGTGTAGAAAGATGAAGAATACATAACTTGTAGGAATTAAAATTGATGGAACGAATCTCTTAGCTATTCGGGAATGTTCCACAGCTCACTTGTATCATTACCAGTGCCACAAATTATCAAAATCTGTTCACGAATGAAGACATTAGCTTTTTCCCAGTGTCGGATGAATTTTCTTCTGTTGAAACTCAACGCCTATCTGTCATAATGAGTATAACACAAGAGTCGAGACGCGTGAACTTTGTCTGGTATATTGAACGAATAGAGCATAAACGAATTTCGGAAAGCCTGCATTCAGGCACTTCCATTACTGTCAATAATTTCAGGTGATTATCACGAACGTTAAGTTGATCCTCATCGCTTGCAGTGAATTTCTATTGAAAACGTGTTTGATTTCCATATTTAGAAACAAAGGAATCCGGAGAAGGCAACATTAGCTTTCGTTGAGCGTTGACCGTTGTGCGGTGTTGAGCGGTTGAGCGACATCTAGCGTTGAACGGCGTTGAGCGTTCCGTTTCCGTTTCCGTTTCTTTTTTATACTGTATTATAATGACTTTCAACACCTTTTTGGCTGGCTTGTCACTTCCATTTTTGGAAGAATGTCGGGAGTGAGAATTGAACTCGCGATCTTTACCGTGAAGGGTACGGTCCGTTCCCGTTTCCGTTTCCGCTTTATATGATCTTTTACTATCGCCATTTCTCTCTAACACGATCTTAGTTTCTAACACTTTCCTCATCTAACTCCATTTCACTAACTCCATTTTCGGTCTCCTAGGGCGGTTTTCAATGCACCGGAAGCCACCGGAATACGATATTCGACTTCCGCTGTTTAAGCCCTTCCATCCAATACCCATATCGTAGGGGTGTTATATGATTGCTAGTCATTTATAGCCAGTATCATTAAACCGGAAATCAAAACAAGATTATGTTCGTTTTTCGCTCGTCTGTTACGAGGGTCACTATTTATATTTCGGGAATTGGCAACACTGATGTCATGTGAGTCCATCTGACGGTTCCATCGTAAAGTTTGACATTTTTGACGATATACGTACTCAGAACATTTTGTCATACGGACGCTATTTGTTTATTTTATATTTAGTTGAAAGTTTGGTCTCGGCAAAAAATGGAACTGAATCGTGAACAATTTCGTGCGATGATTTTTTACGACTTTCGACGTGGATTATCACAACAAGAGTGCGTCAATCCACTTAATTTGACTTTTGGCGATGAAGCTCCATCAAAAACCACTGTGTATCGCTGGTATAGTGAATTCAATCGTGGTCGTAGTTCGCTGTCCGACGAGTTTCGTGAAGGTCGTCCAAAATCGACTGTAGTGCCAGAAAACATCGATGCTGTGCACGAAATGATTAAGCAAGATCGTCATGTAACCTATTGTGAGATTGAGGCATCCCTAAGCATTAGTTCCACCAGCATATATGCGATTTTACATGAACACTTAGTTGTGCGAAAATTATGTTCACGTTGGATCCCACATAATTTGACAATCGCTCAAAAAAAGGCTCGTGTCGATTGGGATAAATGCTTTGAAAATTGGTTTAAGCGCATGCAAAAGTGTATCGATCATCGTGGCGAGTACTTTGAAAAACAATAAAAATATATTCGCAGCTTAACTATTTGTTTTTGTTCCTATTCCCGAAATATAAATAGTGACCCTCGTATTGTCACCCATTGCCCATATAATTGGGGTGTACGCCATTTCTGGCCAATCGGGAGTAGATTCATAAAATATAGCTAGAGTTATACCATACATTTCATTGCCAATGTCGCCAAAAACAAGAATTTTGTATAATAAATGGCTATCATTTACCATTAATCGATTTCACTCTCAATTAGTTGACGTTGAATTTTATGCTTTGATTTTCACTAACACGCAATGATATTCAATTTCGACGTTACGAATATCATGGCGAAAATGAATATGCAAATGAAAAATAAACTTTATGGCAAGCTGATGTTGATGTTCATTGCACTGGTGTTCATTGATAGTGTTGTTCCATATTTGTCGACTCTCGCTTGAGCAGTAGGTTGTCAATACAAGGCAGGCTGAATCAAAAATCCTAGCGGAAACTTCACATACCTTATGTTTTTGTGTTTTATTCTAGAATTAAAAATCAATCTCTAACAAATAATCATTTCTCAAGTCTATTTAATCATCAATGACTATTAACAATCTGGTAGGACTTTTTTTTTGTAATAATCTATTCCTCTAATTACATTACTCACATTTTCACCACCCGGAGAAAATGTCATTATCGCCAGATCAATCGCTTTGATCTTCTTTTATTTTTCGTCCCCAGTCTCGCATCCTCGCATCAACAGTTTCCCGGTTTCAAGACCGAGGCACCGGGGATTTGGCTGACAACTTTTTTTCCTCTCTCTTCCTTGCTTCCTCCTCACCTTTGGTTCGTTTCCGGAAAGAGCGTTCGATTACTCACACACACACACAAGATAAACAGTCAAATCACGTCATCATCTTAAGCTGATGGCATGGTGGTAAGGAGGCAAAAATTTAATGGAATATTAATAAGCTTTTCCATCACAGCCCAAAAGTGGGGGGGAGGGGGTTCGAAGGCAACAAGTGAATAAATTAGGCTCCCAGCGCTTCTTCACGGACTGACACGGGGAACGACAACGCAAATGACACCCCCTCGTGAACGTGGCTCACCAGGATTTAGGGTTGACTGGGTCGCTGTGATGAGTTGGGTTTCGAGCAAGGAACCGAACGTATCAGACCACCTGTGCCACACGAGCAATAAGGCTCACGAGAGCTTTCACCGCGTGTGGGTGGAAATGAATCGTAATATGAATTATTGGTATCAATATATTTGCGTCATGGGGTGATGTCAATTTTGATCGGTGACAAGGCATGGAGTTATATCGCATTCGAAGGCATATATCGACAAATCGTCCCTATATCAACCGTTCGTATTCATGTATGAGGATTGAGTTCGCTCAGCGTATTTAAAATAGAACGTTGCAGTCATTACTGTGAACAAGCATGCTCATATAATAGTTTGGGAGGTATGGTTCCAAAATTGGGATCAGACAATAACTACCATATTTGTTTTCTGTAGAGGGTCTTCGTAGTCACATTGGTTGGATTTTTGGCCATCAGGCCATCATTTTCTGTCATATAATGAATCTCCATATTTATGGCCTCACAACTTAGCGGATTTTTCAAAAGACTTGTATTATGTCACTGCGAGTTTCGCTAAAATACGTTTTGTTTTATTTTGCTTCGTTTCTGATTTGTGTGTAAACGTGCTTTGCGGTGACAGAAATCCCATGTTTAATGGTAATAATAAATAATATAATATAGACGAATGTCATGCCAACTCGTCTTAGGAGTTGGCGGCACCATCTCAGATAGCAGTGAAACGTTGTGGGTGTAAAGACATGGGTCATTTAAGCACCTTTGCATACTTGAAACATTCAAAAAAGAATTAGACTACTTTTCGTAAAAAGCCAAATTTGTGTTCTTTATTTTTAACAAAAATTTATAACTTAAAAACTATGATACCTACAAAATTGTTGTCAAAAAGTGAAATGTAGGAAATTGTTTAATTTTTTACAAAAAAATACCAAAAATTTTTTTTCCATACATAGAACAATGAGCACATTTTCATGGAAAAAGTTCAAACAACTTTTTTATGTTTTTCTTTGAAAATGTGCTATTAATGTTCTATTCGTTACATTTTTAAGTATAAATTATCGCAATTTGCATGATCTGCTAACTTTTCTCTATTTAGAAACATGTCAAGAACATGTCAAACGTAAGAATTTACACACAAAAATATTACGAGCAAAACGTTATTTTTTTCAGAAGTCTTCATACAAAAATGATTCGTATTCCAAAAACTATAACAGATAGAATGTTGAGGTCTTCGACAAAAGTTCATATTTTAATAAAATCTAAAACTTTGTCGAATACACTATATCGCTATCTCGACATTAAACAAAAATATGATTAGTTGTATTTTTTTCAAAGAAAACATGAAAAAGTTGTTGTTTGAAAAACTTTTTCCCTGTAAAGGTGCCCATCTTCCGATGTATGGACTTATTGACGTATTATATATATATATATATATATATATATATATATATATATATATATATATATATATATATATATATATATATATATATATATATATATATATATATATATATATATATATATATATATATATATATATATATATATATATATACAACATATATTTTATATATATACATATATTTTAGGGAATTTTATAAAAACACGTTTTTGAGAAAAATGAATTTTACTTTTTACAATAACTGTTTTGTCAGCGAAATTTTTTTCCAAAAAATTTTTGGTATTTTTTGTGAACAATTTCGTACATTTCATCCTTTGACATAAATTTTGTAGCTATCATAGTTTTTATGTTATAATTTTTTGTAAAAAAATAAGAAAAAGAAAATTGGCTTTTTTTTTGGATGAATTCTTTCTCGAATTTCAAGTATGCAAAGTTGCTTCAATGACCCATGTATTTACACCCACAATGGTTCACTGCTATCTGAAATGGCGCTGCCAACGGCCAGTCGAGTTGGCATGAAATTCGTCTATAGCAGCGCTCATTTCTCGGCATTGGAACAGGAGAACTCCTTGAGTTGGATAGTGGCAAAATTATGTAAATCTAGATTTGAACAATGTCTGAAAATTGCACTTTGGCTACAACCCTGGTTCGATTGGAAGCTGTGTTCTTGTTTTCGCTTTTGTATGTAGACGTCACAAGAACATATAAACAGTTAGATCAGTTATAAAAAGTTGTTGGAGTTGGACGTGTGTATCCCAAAGGAACGGATCGTATATCCTTAATTTTCACACGGATTTGACCAGATTCTGTTGTACGTATATGTTGTGTTCTGATATGTTCATAAAGAAGTTGTTAAATTTTAAATTGTTAAATGATTTGTGAATAAACTTAAAGAAAAAAGAAGCTGTGTTATGTATAATTTTGTATGTAGGGAGAACCAACCGTTGTGAGCAGCATGGAGATTCGAAAGGTTACAGTCTAAACCGTGGTAGACGGAATTACAATTTCCTTATTACCCGACAAACAAGATTTAGCTATTTGATACGAGTGTTTCCCAAGCGGAAGCTTATCGGAAACACCGTCAGGCATAAATGTGACGAATCATTCGTACCAGGACTCAACTCGTTCGTTCGGTGAGCAATAAACATCTTAACTGAATCGATAAAATCCGTAAAAACTGACGGTGTGTGCTCAGGAATACCTCACTCGTGTTCGACGAAAAAAATGCAACGGAGCCTTCCTGTGATCAGAGACCGATGGAAGTGAAATCGGTTGCGGATGGTGGAAGTCGAAAATCGCATTCACCGGAACGGAACGTTTCAAATCATAATGATACCATCGATAAGACAACGTTCGGGTGTTCTTTTTTTTTTTGTTGCGCCTTTACTGCGAAGGAAAGCTGCAGAACCCATAGGTATCTTTTCATGCACGCGTATTCATGTTTTCCAACAGGCTTCTCTCGAAAAAAAAAAGCCTCTGAGACTCTCGGCGGATGTTCCATTATTTCATAGAGCAATTCCACGTCAGATCGACCAGACGCAGACCCGACCCTCTCCGAATTTTTCGAAACTTGGTATTTATGATGGAAACTACCTACAATTACAATTTTCATTCTAATATGACCAATTTAAATTACGACTGGTATTTGAAAAGGACGCATTCAAAATCATTTATCTTCCTTTTCATCAACCGTTATTCAAAATTCAGATGTCTGATTAAAATATGATGTTTGACAAATTAGATTTGATTTGAAAATCAGTTAGTAATACTTAGTCAAAAATCATAACCAAAAATTTAAATTAAAGTAAAAAACTTTCATATCTTAAAACACCCTTCTTCGATATTTTTTTGAATATTCAGCCATTCCATACCAACTCGATATAGTGGTTCTCAGATTTTGGTTAAAAGTGGAAATTTTGTCCTTTACTGCAAAACATTAGAACCGTATTTTTGTGGTCCGAAAAATCAATTTTCCTCACTTCTTCCCAAAAATAACTTTTTACAAAAATTCATAACTTTTGAACTACTGAGCCGATTTAGATGATCGATATATCTAAATGAATCCAATAAACTAGCTAAAAAAGTACTGAACCTGCAAAAATAAATGGATTTTGTTCTTGATAATCCTTGATTGTAATCGTTTTTTATTGTTTTCATGGCTTTGAACTAGATGGCGCTATATTTTTTGAAATATTTTTTTCTTGAAAGCTGAGGACATTACATGACATATCCCGATATCACAGATGCTATAGTTTTCGTTTTTGAGATATGATTTTTCAAAGTTAACCGATGGTTCGAAATATCAATTCTTCCTCCTTTTTCCTACTATGAAAATTCATAACTTTTGAGCTACTGAACAGATTCAGATGACTGACATATCAAATTGAAGCTTATAAATTAGTTTTATTAGAAAAAAAATACAATTTTTGCGATTTTTTGGATTATTGATTGAGTTAATTTTACATAGTTTTCTCGGTTGAAGATAGAGGGCGCTATATTTTTTTATATTTTTTCTGGAAAGCTGAGGATTTTTTACATAACATATATCGATATCAGAGATGTTTTTTTTCGTTTTTGATATATGATTTTTCAAATTTAACATGTTCTAAATCTTCGTTCAAAATTCCCATGTGACTAGACTAGACCTATGCGACCAGAATCCATTTTTCCCGCAAGTGTGATAATTTTTCAAAGAAGCTCTTTAGCTTTAGCTCATTGGCTTCAAGTTGATATGTCGTTCATCTGAATCAGTTTAGTAGTTCAAATGCTATGAATTTTCGAAAAACGTCATTTTTGGATAAAAGGGAAAAATGATTTTTCGGACCACCGGTTAACTCTGAAAAAAATATCCTCAGCTTTCAAGAAAAAATATAAAAAATATAGCGCCCTCTAGGCCAAAGCCATGAAAACAATGAAAAAGCGATTACAATCAATAAACACGAAAATAAAATTCAATTTTTTTGCAAGTTCAATATTTTTTAATAAAAGTCTCATTGGTTTTAATTTGGTATGTCGATCATCTAAATCGGTTGAATGGATCAAAAGATATGATTTTTTAAAGGAAGTCATTTTTGGGAAAAAGTGGAAAAAGTTGATTTTTCGAACCACCCTAGAATGGTAATGGTCACCCTAACGAAAAAAAACAAAAAATATGAGTCTAATATTTTGCAATAAAGAACAAAACTACCACTTTTCATAGAAATCTGAGAACCACTATATCGGTTTGGCATGGAACGGCTGTATTTTTATCAGAAAGTCCTTCTAATTTAACAATGGTTGACGTATAGTGGTGCCATGTTGGACACTCCCAAATAAAGATATAAGTTTTTTGACAATTTACGAAATTTCAATATAAAATGAAAAACTATGTAGAACACTAGCTGACCCGACAAACTTCGACCCGTCCAACATTTATTTTTTGTTATCACATCCACGTTTTCTTACTAAGCGCACGATCATGGGTCCAATCGCAGAACTTTTCATTGATTGATCTTCTAATCTCCCCTTTAAAATTACCTTTTACTATGAATATCCTAGTACTTCTACCAAACCCGTAATTATAATATCAGATTATTTTCAGACACAATTCGCGTTCAAGATTGCTCAACCACTTGCAAATAACATGTTTCTCCGTTACATGGAATAAATGTTTGATACAGAAAATATGATAGAAAAAAGACAGCCCTAAATCGGATAATTCCTTTCTCCAGTCTTGCTCTTATCAACACATTCGGCGATCCATTTCTATTTATATAGATTGAAGACGTTTTATTATGCGTTTTATCACATTAAAATCCATGTACACTTTCGAACAAAGATCAATTTCATTAGCACAAACATCAAATGGACTAACAACGCTTGTCAATACGTAATTGTAGAACACATGCGAATTGAATTTTTCGAATTTTCCCATTTTCCTTCAGAGTTTTCTGAAAATTCTCAACTATCATGTTTGGTTGGAAAATGTGTAGTATTTTTATGGAATCTCCTCTCCATTCCAGAGAAGGGAGGAGTGTCATACCACCATAGAAACATTTCTCGTACCCAAAAACCCTCACATCCCAAATTTGGCTCCATTTGCTTTATTAGTTCTCGAGTTATGCAGAAATTTGTGTTTCATTTGTATGGGAGCTCCCCTTAGAGAGGGGTAGGAGTGTCTAACCACCGTAAAAACATTTATTGCACCCTAAAACCTCCACATACCAAATTTGGTTCTGTTTGCTTGATAAGTTCTTAAGTTATGCACACATTTGTGCTTCATTTGTATGGTAGCCTTTCCCTAAGAGAGGGGGGTAGTGTGTCAAATCACCATAGAAAAGTTTCTTGCCCCCCAAAAACCTTTACATGCCAATCATAAGAATCAGACAGACAGAAAGGACAGAAAGACAGAGAGACAGACAGACATCACTCCCGGAACTGATATATATATATATATATATATATATATATATATATATATATATATATATATATATATATATATATATATATATATATATATATAAAATTTCAAAAAGTTACCCTATACAAAACCACCTCGAAAAAACACCCTTTGAAAATCGAAAATTCACCCAAGGGGGGAGTAAAGGAAATAGAGGTTTACGAAAAAAAAATTTGGTGTCAAATGTCTTAAAATTGCACTTCGACATCTGGTGTCTTCTCGAAAAAAAATTTTTTGTCAAAAATCGACACTCTGGGACTCAGTTTTTTTCGGAATACGAAACGAAAAGTATGGTTTCAAATGCCAATAAAAATAGTTATCTGAATTTTTCATTCGGAACTTGTTGCGAAATGTTGATTTGCACGACAAGTTTTTTTTGAAAAACGAAAAATCACCGAAAATCGGGGTTTTCAAAAAAAATTGTCAGTGCCAAATGTCTTAAAATTGCATTACTCATTGAGATTTACTGTTATCTTGAAAAAAAATGTAAAAAAAAATATTTTTGGCGCTTGGTCGTTTTTCCGTCTGAAAAATCGATTTTTGATAAAAAAAAATTTCTGGGATAACTGTAAATCTCGACGTGTCATGCAATGTTAAGACATTTGGCATCAAAGCTCCGATTTCCGGCGATTTTTCGGTTTTTAAAAAACTCAAGTTTTAACGCCTGCAACACTAATAAATGAAGTTCGAATGAGCTAATATTTTGCATAGGGTATATTATCGTGCGAAACGATATTTCACAGCAAGTTCCGAATGAAAAATTGAGATAACTATTTTTATTGGTACCCAAAACCATACCTTTCATCTTGTATTCCGAAAAAAAACTAAGTCCCAAAGTGTCGTTTTTTGACAAAAAAAAAAGTTCGAGATGACACTAGATCTCGACGTTTCATGCAATTTTAAGATATTTGGCACCAACATTTTTTTTCGAAAACCTTGATTTCCTTTATTCCCCCCTTGGGTGATTTTTCGATTTTCGAACAACTCTAACTTTGACCGCTTTGCGCCACTCTCGCTTAAGTCCGATTGAGCTGATATTTGCCATAGGGTGTTTTTTCGAGGTGGTGAACATTTTTTATGGGGTAACTTTTTGAAATTAGAGATGACCATTTTCATTGGCACCCTAATATAGATAGATAGATAGATAGAAGATACATATTTTTTTTTCGAACACGTTCTCAAATTATGAAAATCAGAAAACTCACACAAAACATCAAGGACAACCCAAGTTGTACTTCGTTTGCATAACTTTTTGACGTAGAACTACGTCTTTCAGGAAGGCTGCCAAATCAGAAAACAGGTCACGTTTTTATGCAATAAAGTTAACGTTAATAACTATTTTCACTTAGAACGAATTCTCATGATTTGCATACCAATCGAATCGGAAATTCTCTAAGATTTGTTCGCTAATCTCTAAACGGTTTAAATTCATGAAAACTGGAAAAACTTCTTTTTTGACGTGGGACTACGTCTAACCGGAGTATATAGGGGGTGAAATGAAAACCTAAACACAGAACATGCAGGAAAAAATGAAAGATTCCGAATGCTTATAACTCGAACATTTCTTACTGGATCGAAAAGATGTTTCCATCAAACGATAGGGAATATTTCTACGCTGCTATCACAATTAATAAAATGTTATTTTTTATTAGATGAACTATTGAAAAACTGTAAAATGTTCAGCGTTATCTAAACACCCTAACTGCCTCGTTTTGATTGGATCGATTGACGGTTTCTCGAACACAACCATCAAAACCAATCAGCCTTGGGGAAATCGGCATTGCAAATACATGAGAGTCGGGGATATTTTTGTTCCGACTGAAATGTGTTTCCCTAACACAGACTTCAAATCCATGGAGTGTGAGGAAATAGACTTTGCAAATTCATGCAAGTCGGGGACATTTTTGTTCCGACTGAAATGCGTTTGCCTAACACAGACTTCAAAACCAAGCAGCGTTGGAGAAATCAGCATTGTAAATACATGAAAGTCGGAGGTATTTTTGTTCCGACTGAAATGTGTTTCCCTAACAATCTTCAAAACCAGAATGTCTGGGGAAATCGGCTTTGCAAATAAATGCATACTACGAGTATTTTTGTACTCGTTTGCCTTTGTGGAAACTAGAATTTGTTTCCTTAACACGGTCTCCTAAACTTAGGAACCTGGGAAAATCGTGCAGACACTAGAGGCGAATGAACTTTCAGGTTTAAATCCTCTATAGTATAAAAAGTAGAAGTTGAAGTTGTTGATTCATGCAAGCCGGGGATATTTCTGCACCCGCATGTTTTTTCTTTGCACTCCGAAAAATGTTTTCTTAACACGGATTACAAAAGCGGGTACGAACACAACGCTTTGGCTCGGTTATTCAAGATTGCATTAAAGGATATGCCTTCATATCTTCTGCTCACGCATACGCATATCATTTGATGATTATGCAAAATGTTGATATCCATTTGCTGTGACAACAATATGCGTTCGTACATGTCAAAATCGAAACTGAGTGCCTGAAGATTAACAAATCAAGCAAATTCGCGGTTCCAGAAGTACGTACACTTGAGAAATGCAAACTTCAGAAAGAAACGTAACATAAAATAACCGTTTGATAATTCTTCCGTTCACATATTTTGTCCTGGGCATCATACCAAACGTAAAAGGGCTGTCAATAAATTTACTTGTAACGAAGAACATAATCTATCACAATGCATGGATTGACCTTACACGGCATTATACAATATTTTTACTCACGAAGCAAATATATTGAATTCAATTGAATTCGGAAATTGTTTCATTCAATCAAAAATTTAATCATGTTTGTATTGTAATGATTACTAAGCTAAGGAAGTTCCACGTCAAACTTGCGGTTATATCATAGATATTACCCACCCATTTTTTTTCCCATACATTTGTTCTGCCGATTTGTGCGCTAACCCTACCCGTATTTCGAATGTTTATAACTCGAACATTTCTTAACAGATCGGTAAGATGTCACAACCGAGCATCACTTGATAGGAATTATTTCAACGCGTCTATCAAAATTAATAAACTGTTATTTTTCATGAGATGAACAATTCAATAACTTTAAAATGTCAAGCAATGTCTAAACACCCTAACTGCCAAGTTTTGATTGGCCCGATGTACGGTTTCCCCAACACAAACTTCAAAATCGATGTACCTGTAGAAATCCGCTCTGCAAATATACATGCAAGTCGGGGGTATTTTTGCTCCCACCGAGCTGTGTTTCCCTAACACGGACTTCAAAATTAATGTGCCTGGGTGTTGTGTCAAAATTAAAGTACCTTGCCTGGGTAATGTGCCAAAATTAATGTACCTTGGTGTTGAATACTTTTGTATTCGCTTGTCGTTGTGCAGACCGGTATATGTTTCCCTAAAACATACTTTTAAACTGAGAAGCCTGGGAAAATCGTCATTTCAGATACTAGTGGTGAATGAACTTTCGCGGTTTGAAAACTACGTAAACATGAGATGTTTCAGAGTAAAATATAAAATACAATGATAGTTTGACAATTCTTCCGTTCACATATTTTGGTAGTCCTAGGCATCATATCAAACATGAAAGGACGTTCATCAAATTTATTTGTAACGTAGAACATAATCTATTACAAAAATTCGATGCATTCTAAAATAATATTCTAAGTGGTAAACAAGCGAATTCCATAATATAATTGCGTAGTTCTACTTCGAAAATATGCGGTTGTGTCCTAGATACAACCCTTACAATTCTTTTTTTGAAGAGTATTCAGGGTTTTTGTTATTGCAGGATGGAATTGAGCATTTATTCGACATGGAGCTCATGCTTTCCAACTGGAAAAATAACCGATGAAATCTTTTCCAATTGAATCCTTTCCAGTGCAGCTGAATGTTGCACATAATACTGGGAAACTTCGATATAACGTACCCTCGTTATAACGTACCCTCGATATAACGTCACTCGATATAACGTACATTTTACCTCGATATAACGTACACATTTCCAAAGTGTAAAAGAAATTTTTTTTCAATATTTTTTTTTCTGATAGAACAATGAATTATCTGTATTGTGATGCTAAAACGAGTTTTTTACCTTCAACCAATCCCGAAATACAGCTGGTTTTGTGATTCCGGATTCTAAATGAATCAATCTTTAATCAGCAGTACGAAGGGAAACATCATGAGAAAGGCTGGCTTCGTCTTCTGATTGAAGTTATTCATCAACTGTACTAAAACAGCAACACAATAAGGGGCTGTCCACATACCACGTGGACAGAAAAAGCATGGTTTAAGATACCCCCCTCCCCCTCCGTTGGGTGGACATTCCTGATACCCCTCCCCCTCTTGTCCACGTGTACATTCCTCCATTTTTTTGAATTTTCTATGTTTTATTCCATATTTTTATTTGTAAAAATATTAGCTATTACTATTAAGTGGTTTGTTGTCATTTTTCTATTGTTTACCGAGCGCGGGAAGCTCTTTAGTTTTTTTTTGCCGCTGAAGTTTATATGAAAATATTACTCATGGATCTAATCTCGTACATTTTTATTAGAAACCGACGCATGTTTGCTGAGTTTTTTGAGTTTTCAAATTTATAGATGTATTTAAACAGATTCATCATACCTATCAAGATTAGTTTATTAATGTAGAATATTTTCTTTTCTAAGCATCATTTACATTAAAAAAAACTTGGTTGGGTAGTGCATGGCGGCTACAATGAACCTAGTCATGATAAAACACCTACAGTATCATCGTGATTGACCATCATTAACCAATATTTTTCTGTACAGCTTCGTTAATCGTGGGAAATATTTGGTTGCCCGGAGAAATCGTGCCGATTTTATGAAAAAATCAAAAGCATTGTTTTTATAGACATACATATCATATATATGTACCGTTTTGTATTTGTGCGATATAGTGAGCCACAGTTCTTTCAGGATCCTGAACAAATGATAATCTAAAGAAGTAATATCTGCTAAATACGACGAGTACCAGCCAGACTACAAAAAATGTTTGCCGAATTGTCAATTAGGTTTGGCGTTGTCCTGGAGGAATACGATCCCCATCATATTGGATAATTCTGGGAGAGTAGAAACTCGGGATTGGATTCCATCTGGGAGAGTAGAAACTCGCAATACAGATTTTTTTTCCAATCCAACCAGATACAGTGTATGATTTCTTCGAGGCAAAAAGCAATACGTGTTTTAGTTGCGTTGATGAAGTGAATCGCAAATGGAGATGCATTCAATCAAATGGTTTTGATCAAATATTATGTAACCCATCCATTGCAGCGTTTTATGAACCATTATTCACCAGGTTTCTAATGAACGGTGGTTTTAGATATCTGTAGTGAATCTGTATTGCAAAAATTACTTCATTAAAAAAGAGCATCGCTGCTAGGAACACATCTCCAGAGATATGGCCCATGCATCAAAGAATGTGTTGTTTGTCTTCATTTTCGCAAAACCTCAATAAAAGGAAGCGAAGGAGCGGAAGCTGAATAGAAACCCGCACATACATAAATAAAATCGTGCTTTGAATACATTCGACAAAAAAAATTAGAGGTACATAGTTTAAAGTCGAAATTTTTAAGTATTTTTTCGAAATAACGTGAAAAATCAACGCATGAATATAGGATATACATAATTTGAAGCTAGAATTTTCAACACAAACGCATGAAAACTGAAGTTAATGATCGTTATCGTAATTTCCAGGATACGCATAGCATTTTGTACTTCTGGCACAACTTGCGATGGAGTGCTTCTATAATTTACTCAAAACATTCTTGGATTGGCAATATATTCACAGGGGTTTTGAGGATATACATTGGAATACTTGCAATATTTGCAAAACTACAGACGACTTTCTAAAGCACTATAGTAAAACTGTTTTTGGCACTTTTTCAAAATGCAAAAAAAATATTTAAAATTTCGTTCGTTTTTTCATTGAATCAACGAATTAACTTTGCACACAATTTATTGGAATTTTCAAAACTGCAGCGCGTTCATCATTTATTGAATTATTAATCATCGAAGACGATGGAGAACTTTTTCATTCAAACAAAAATAAATTTAGATTGAAAGGTTCTACAGGCAAGTTCTTGGAATCCAATGAAAACTGGTTGATAAGGTAAATTGAATTTTTTTGATTTATTTAGCTAAAAGTTCCGATCTTGAAATAACAGAAAGAGGAAGGGTTCTTATTTGTTCCTATATTTTTATTCACTACATTCACATACACCAACATGACAATGTGTCCTTAATATATTCCAAAACTTGAAGCTTTGAAATGTTGAAGTTGAAGATTTTGAATGATGTATGTTGGGTTTCCACGAAGTTACAGCATTTCAAAATAACTTAAAATTTTCAACTTAACACTCTGTTCCTCTTATTTCTTTGTCGAGTATCTCGAGTTCTCTTCTACCATGACTTTCAGAAAACACATTTCAGGGCAGAAATTCCGCCATATGAAAAATACGGATGTTTGATGCACTCAAGTAGCTCAACCCTTTTTTAAAAAAACACAGAATACAGAGTGGGCGGAAAGTTCAATAATTCTTGAAAATACAGCATGAAAATGTATCGTGTCCACGTGGATATTACCTAAACCCCCTCCCCCCCACCGTGGACAACCGTGGACATTTACGCGACCCCTACACACCCTCCCCCCTCCCCTAAAGTTGTCCACGTGGTATGTGGACAGCCCCTAATGTATTATAGACTACGTTTGTGAGTAAGGTACACTGGGGCAAGTGGAACCCCAAAAACCATTATTTCAAAAATAAAGTGTCCTATTTTTCCTGTTTTTGATTATTTTTCAAAACGAATTATACACATCACTACTGTAGCCGATTAGCTATTAATATATGGAACCGAAAAATGAATTCCTCAACTAGATTTTAAGTTTGGCCAAAAATAATCTCCAAGTCCCCAAAGTCCACTTACCCCTTGATACGGGGGTTAGTGGAAACCTGGAATTTTATGTTTACAACAAGTTAAACTCTGTTAAAAAGGTGTTTGGGAATGAATAAAACAAACTGTATTCACTTTCTTTTATTCTTTGATAATACAAAATTAATTAATCAATGCATTTAAGGAAATAAAAAAAAAATGCAATAAATATCGTTATTGCTTCGCAAGTCTTCAAAATCAGGTCAATAGATAAAAATAGCAGGTACATCGCTAACCACAGTTATGATTTCTTCGAAGCTCTCTTACGCTTTGCTTTCTGTGTCGCCTCTTTAACCGATTTGATCGTTTCCAGCTTCACAACGGCATCAGTCGATGTTATAACTTCTGCCCCAGGACAAACTTTTTTTCTCTGCGCTTTGGAAACAGGAATCTGTTTCACATGGTCAAGGAGAATCGCTTCAAAAGAATTATTTTGTGGATTATCATTTTCCATTTGGTCATTCCCTGTTGAGGAAGCAATGCAATTACAAGTTGCTGAAGCTGCATCTCTGGTGTTTGTTACTCTTGGAAGCGCCTTCTTCGATCCTTCGACGATCTCAACAGTGTTGTCATCTAACGTTTGAGCTGCTTGCTGTGATGCGATGAAACGTGCCCATGCTCTCGGTTCGTATTTGTCTTCCGGAATCACCTTATCGGAAAACGGGTATACGCCGGCCTTGCGGAACCCATTTTTAATTATTTGTGAATCAAATGATCTCCAAACTTTGGAGATAATGTTTGAAAAAGCTGATTTAGACAGCTTCGTCCCATAGTGATTCCGTTGCCACTGGATAACGCACTTGTCATAGTCTTGCTTCAATGGTTTAAACACCGCCAGGTCCATAGGCTGCAAGAGATGACTTGTGTGGGGCGGAAGTTTGAGTATCACAACATTATTCTCGATTGCTTTTTGGATGAGAGCAAGAGAAACATGTGATACATGGCCATCGTAAAGTAGGACCAATTGTCCCTCAGCGGTAGCGCTCAGAAAGGACCGTTCGAAGTAGTTGGCGAAAACATCCGTCTCCATCCAGCCGTTTTTGGTTGCAGCATAAACTATTCCAGGAAATTCATCACATTTACTAGCCATCCAGCTGTTCCATACGTTGGATCCTTTGAAAATAATAAGTGGTGGTAATTTGTCACCAGCCGCATTTCCTCCCATCAATACAGTAAAATTTTCTTTTCCTGAACCGCCCGTGACACGATGAGCAGCTCTTCCAGTTTCTCCCACAGTCTTAACCCGACTCGGATCGAGGCAGAAGCTAGTCTCATCGATGTTATATATCTGCTCTGGAGGAACGTTCGTGGTCACCTGTTTTAGGAGCTTGAAGTATTCGGTCATCACGAAAGGATCAGCTCCTCGTTTCCGTGCGACCTCAACGGCTTGGGGCTTTTTTTGCGATAGATGATGCCGGCGCTTAAAATTCCGGAAAAAATCGTCTCCCGGAACACCGCTTACAAACGGTGTTTGAAGCTTGTTAACTTTTACGTACTCTGCTATTGCCAAAATTGTCTCCTCTTTGGATAGTCCAAAGCCCCACTTATCCATTTTCTTGATACAGTCGGCGATCTGTGTTTCAACCTTCAACGGCAAAGCAGTGGGTCGGCCTCCCGTTATACTTTTAATGCCTCTCAGACCTTTCACTCGCTTGAAGAGTGTTGCATATGGGATTCGGAAGTGCTTTGCTGCCGCTTTTATCTTCATCTTGCCGTTTTTTACATCATCCATCGCATCTGTCAAGTCCTGTCCACTGTATTTAGCAGGAGAACGCTTGCGAATGTATTTGCGAACCATTCTTCCGGTGGCTGTAAAGATTAAAAACATTCAATAAGCAATGTTTACTTTCACGTATTCCACTTAACCCAATTACAAAAACATGTGGGGCAAGTGGAAACAGGCCGATTTTTATAGTAAAAAGACAATCTTTCACATTTTGTATCGGTAAACACAAAAATAAGCATTTTTCAATTACCTAGTAGTGAAATGTAACCAGTTTTCCGAACTGCCGATCGTCGAAAATGTAATTTTACTGACAGCGTAATCGACTCTGATCGCAGCTGCAGAAATGCGATTGTAAACAAAGCAATATTTGGTTGCGTCTGGTGGTTCACAACGACTAAAAAGTACGTTTAGTAGATGTTTATTGATTGTTTGGCAGATGTTGTGTGGAAACAAAGCAAAATATTTTTTGTTATTTGTTTACTTTATATTTGATCCACTTACCCCCAAATTCCACTTGCCCCAGTGTACCTTACTTCATTGTGCTTCGATATAGCGTACAATTCCATACAACGTACAATTTTGAAAGTGAAATGTACGTTATATCGAAGATTACCTGTATATGCATCTCACACAACTTCCAATCGTCTAGGAATATGTACTGAAAACTGTCACGGTTCAAATTCCTTCAATCACGTTTCACCTCCGTCCCAACTCAATCGACGGAATGCAACTCTCGACATGAACAGCTAAAGAATGTCACATCTTGGAGTGCAAAAGGAGACGATTCTCCTTTTTCCATTGTAACCAAACCGGAGCACAAACCGAGCGGCGACTAAATCCGAGAGCAAATGGGTGCCCAACTTACTTTCCCGTTCTGCCGATTTATACATACAAAAGCGTGGGGGCGACGGTTAAGGAAATCGCAAATCACGTTGAAGGTTTTATGGCGCCATGGAGCAAACAGAAGCCGGCTGTAATCCTTCGGTGTCAAATAGCTTTACCGCTTCCGTCTGACTTTGCGTCGGGGTGCTTTGTTTTAAAAAGACGCTCCACTCTTCGTTCAGACTGGGATTTGTGGGAAAACGTCTCGAGCAAAATGGCGTGATTTGACTTTGGAGAAGAAACCGATGTGGTATTTTGTTGGCTTTTCGCTTTTGGTAGAAATTCAAGTGCCCCACGTGGTCGCTTTTCGATGGCAATCATCGGTGTGGATGTCCATTCATTGTAATAATATGTACTATAAATTACATACAAATCGCTGAATAATTAATTAATAATGTGCCAATTAAACCCAAATCATCATCAAAGCAATGCATTAACGAAGCCCAAATTTAATCAGATAAGTGCAAATACACCGCTGTTTATCCACCGAATATATTCCAATGGAGGACTGTTTGTGGCAATACCACGAAGAGATAATAGTATTAACAGTTCCGACGATGACGCGAATCGTGAACTAATTCTACCACAGCTTCCTTCTCCTTCGGGAGCCTTTCACTGTCGAACAATCCACAATCCATTCAAACACTTCTGGGGAAGATGAAATGCTCACAAAACTCCTCGCTAATAAAACGAAAACTTTTCCGCCTGTTTTTTAACCCACGATTCAAAGTTGTGGTTACACTCTATCGCTTACTCCCGGCTTAGAACCAAAGGATTAGCAAAAAAAAAGGAAAGATCCGAACGGAGAAAAAAAATTCCCGTGAGCCAATGAACAACTTTTCAACTCCTCCAAGCATAAATCTTTTCACGCCACAGTTTGTGTTTGAGAGTATCGAGTTGAACGACTGGTCTAAAAAAACCATCAAATACTGTTTGAGAAATGCAAAAATAAGTGATTGATTTCACTCAATGTTTGCCTTTGATGATCTCGGCGACAAGCACAACTCATGCTACTATACAGCAGAGCGTCATGAAATACGAAAACAGCTGTCAAACACAACACACAACGACCTCTGCCCGGTGCTTCAGTCTATTGGAAAGTGTTTAGAGTCTAGTTTACACTTTCCCCTCTCTGAACACTCGGGGGAAAGCTTTGTGTGAAGCGCTTTTACGCGTGACACTGGCGGATTGATTGATGGAACTCAATTCCACTCTGCTCGCAGTCATTTGTCACTGCGACAGGTTTCAGTTGCTGCAGTGGAGACAGCCAATACAACATTGTTCCGGCCTCGCATGTCGTATGTCGGATATCGAATCAACCGCATTCCAGTGGATGGTGCTTGCGAGAAAATCGATACTGGATGAAAGAAACTTTAAACATCTGTTTAGGCAATTTGAGTATTTCAGACATAGCAGATCATGAAAAATCCAAATCCAAGATGGCCGCTGTCCCCAAATAACCAATGACTTTTCGAATGATTTCATTCAGCTTGACATGTTTGAATGTTTGTAGAGTTGTCCCACATTAATAGAAAATTGACCCCGTTCTTTTTGAATGATTGAACTGATTTGGAAGAAATTTTGAATTCTACTGTCATTATAAAACTGCGTATTCCATTAACCTTGAAAAATTCAATTCGGCCATCGCTAAAAATAGCTAAATGGCTTGACTTGGAGAATACAAAACGTAATAAACAACATAAATTCAACAATGATCGACTATGTGTTTTTGCAATCCCCTCAATATCGATATCAAATGAAATGATTTGATTAACAGAATACAGTACAGGTCGGACTCGATTATATGTGATTCGATTATATACTATTTCGGACTCGATTATAGACAGTTTGGAAAAGAATTTTTTTTTTTGTATTTCAAAAATGACTTATTTCAAGAAGAAATGTAACCTTTCAACGTTAAAGTGAAATTTAAGTGGCTATTACATGTACAGAGGGGTAAAATCGCGATTTTTGACGATTTTGCTTGATTTTTCTCCAGAAATTGTTTATATCGATATTGCAGTGAAATTAATAAAGACAGAAGTTGGGTGTCAAAGAACAAATTGTAGAGCGGTTAGAGAGCTCCAATTTAATTGATAGAAACAATCTAGTTTAATATAATTTTTTAAGATAAATTTAACAATAACACATTAAAAATTAATAACTTTAAATTTTTCGCTTCCAAAATGTTATTAACATCCACTAATTTAGATGTTCCACTACTATATTCTATACTAAATTTTCTCATCATTCAAATGAGATATTTCTGGTGCAACGAGCGGGAGTAGACGCGTGTTTTTTCGCTCCGTGTTGTGATCTTTGAATTCATGTGTTTTTGTCGTTAAATAGCTTTTTAATTTGTGTAACGTGTGAAAATAAATCTGATCTGTTCTACTGAATCGAAGATTTGTGAAATTCAGTTGAATTACATGGAAAAATAAAAAAAATAAAAACAGAATAGTATCATGGTATCAATCGAGCGAATCCAAAATGGCTTCAGTTCGCATTTTCTAGTGAAAATTCTCTCCGTTCGTTGCGCTCGGCTTGTGTTTCCAATCGTCGTGTCTCTTTTCGTCGCGCGTGTACATTGTTGTGGCAAAAATTGTGCTAGGTTCCATCGGTTTAGTCAAACTTGCTAACGAATATGCTCTTGTTTTCGTTTTTTTTCTTCCAAAACAAGTACGAAGTTCCTGTGCCGAAGTATCACGTATCCGTATTCCAAAGTGATGTTATTCTCCTTCTCACTTTTACGTACTGCAACGTGTGTTCGTATATCATGTATGCTCTTTAATGTGTACGAAACATGGCACATTAGATGATATGTGATGACAGCAGTGTTATTATCACTAAAAAGAGGAGCCTCACAGTCATTTCTATAGGATTGAAACTATTGCAGCTAAGTATTACTATTCATATCTTCCAGATTAAAATAATGTGTTAGTAGTAAAGAAAACAAAAGCAGAAGATGTAGACGTAACACCAATGATTGTGAAGAGATATAGTGAATAGCCTTTTTAGTGAGAGTAAGCGAAAGGTTACAAGTGTAAACGATAGCATGCAGTAGAGCGAATGAAACGTGATCTCTAACGTTCACCAGAGACAGTTTGTTTTCTCTCTCCCTCTGCCGCTCTCTCATTATTTCATATATGAGTGTTGTGGTTGTGCAAAGGCAAGATTTTTGACGTAGGATTACGTCTTTCGGGAACATATTGGGGTACAAATTGAAAATCGAAAATCGAGCGCACCGTGAAAATTGTCCAATTTTTCTCGGTCATTTCAAAATGGATTGATGAGATTTTTGCATCAATCTATTTCGGCACTCCATAACAATTTCTCACATTGAATAAAATAATATATGTTATGAAACTAACTATCGAACAATTGAAAAATCTCAACCCCTATCCTAACGGAAATACCCACTTCTGATTGGTCGAAATTTACAACACATGCGGCGGGTCCCTAACAGAGACATCAAAACCAAGCTGCCTGGGGAAAATCAGCATTGCAAACACATGAAAGCTGGGGAGGGGGCTTTTTTTCCCATCGACATGTATTCCCTAACAGAGATTTCAATACAAGGTATCTGAGGGAAATCAGCATGTAAATACCCTCGTGGTCGATAGTTTAACTAACGATGCGCACAAACGGATAGTGCTTATTGCAACTAGCGTCGGCATTGCTGATTGCATACGTGCTGGCGAATAAGTAGGGAGCGATGAACAAGTGTGTTTTCGTTCCAATAAGAATATTTCGATGGGTTGATTGAAGAATGATGTTTCAATGAACTGAATGGAACTTATGCTTGATGGAATATAAATAAAATTTAAATGTGGAACTTTTATGTTGGTTGCTTCGTGAAAATTCATATCAATGACCGATCATGTGTTGTAAAATCTTTAGCATAACTATGAGTGTAAAATTGTATATGGTAGCTATTGTGTTAAAATTACTTGAAATATGAAATGATTTTTTTTCTCCCAAGGAAAGTTCATGCGACGACAAAAATTGGAAAAATGAAGAAATATTCGAAAAAGTGATTTCACATATGCTCTACATATCGTATTGGGTGCTGTTAGCCAATTGAAATTCGCACTGAGGCATGTAGCATCGTGTTCCGTTGGGTTTGGAGCGAAAAGGAAATGGGTTGAATGAACACTCAGAAAATAAAAAATTATGAATGAAATTACCTTTTCCATTTCAAATATATTTTCTCTATACTATAGTAACACTTTTTTCTGGTGAGAAAACTTGTGCTCGATATTGATAATTATCTTATATTACTTTGAAGAGCTTTTATTCTTTATATCATCCATACATAACACATGAGCCATCTCGTCCAGGACCACAGAGGGCGGCTTTGGTACGAGATACGCACCATCTAATGACTAATCACCATCCTTCTATCATTATCACTCGGTTATGGACACTAGTGGAGTGAACAAACAATACCTAACAACCAGACAAAACGGACCCAAATCATTATCGAAAAGTTTAACAATGTAATTCTTCAACCATATCTTAAATCAGCATGCAGCAGATAGCCTAACGAAATCCTACGTCAAATATGCGGTCGTGTCTTGGACACAACCCTCCTGTGACTTTTTTGGCGCGGGTTCTCTTCTCTCAGATATTTGCGCTCTGTTCCCTTCATAGCGCCGCACTCTCTAAAATGGGTCTGACGTACCAAGCAAGAATTCATAGAGATGCTCATGCCGAAAGTTTTTTGTTGTGCAGTTATGCTTAAGGCTGAGATTTTGCAAACATTTCTTCTGTACACAGATAGGTCTAGATAGATGTTTTATAACAAATTTGTAGATGTTCAAATTCAGGATGTTTTTAGATTTAATTTTCACGCACATTGAATTTACTATCTACGTAACTGTTAGTTTGATAGTTTTCTGTGTTCATAGCATGCTATGCTTATATACAGAGTGGCGCATAAGTCAGGCAACGCTCTCTGAAGGAAAAAAAAATAACGATCGCGCTGCAACTATCGAGCTTGTTGGTTTCGACTGCCGTCGTAGATGTAATGTATACATGTCAAAGGTATATTTGTGTAAATCGGTTGCGAAATTTATGAGCCACGCTGTATGTTACTAAGACTGTGCTTTGTTGTGTCGATATTGTTTTAGCAAAAATTTAATAATTCACCTATCTCATCTCATCTCTCAGTTTATTTTTCTTCGGTTTAAGTATTTAAAAAAAATAAATTAGCCGATTCAAGATTACGTTCCCCATTTATGCAGATTTAGGTTCAAATTGCAGATTCATTTTAACCTACATTTTAAAGATTTTATGTTTCGGACGCTAGACTTCATACTTGAAACTCCGTCTGCGAATGACGGATCTCTATAGTAGCATGTCCGAGAAGGAACCTGAAACTATTGGGAATCAGAGCAGAGGATCCAAAGCCTCTAGATAGGATGGTTGCAGTGGCTGTTATGCAAAGAAAAAATGGATAAATTCCTAAGTCAGAATTTCCTCCTCTGACTATCTCCGGTTGAAAAATATGTCGTCTATTCGAGGAATATTATAGGAGTTTCTTGGCGACCTTCACAGGTTGCCAAAAATAAACTCTGGCGAGACAATTTAAAAAATTGAAATGTAATACGAGTGATGAATGAAGATATATCGTTCGAGAGTTTTTAGATGAGTTTTCTCAGTGACCTTCTCAGGTCAGAATGGATATTGTTTCCGAAATCTCGTTTCTCCGAAAAGTTGAGAGTTCGCGTGTTCAGAATCACATCACCTAAAGGGTGTGTCACATCAAATTGCATCACGGAAAAAACGCTGTAGAAATTCGCCCAGTAGACCGATCCTTTTGAAAATTTTAGGCAGTAAAATAAAAACTATTAAACAACTTTTGGCATTTTTCTTTTTATTCATACTTCGAGCCCAAGCCCGTATGCTTTACCCCGTCCATAAGGTTCTGTACAACGTCAGGTTGTAGTTTTTTTTAACAGAAATCCATTTTCTCTTGAAGTCCGCCTCCGATTTGACAACTTTTGGGTTCTTCCGGAGGGCCTGCTTCATAATCGCCCAATATTTCTCTATTGGGCGAAGCTCCGGCGCATTGGGCGGGTTCATTACCTTTGGCACGAAGGTGATCCCGTTGGCTTCGTACCACTCCAACACGTCCTTTGAATAGTGGCACGAAGCGAGATCCGGCCAGAAGATGGTCAGGCCCTCGTGCTGCTTCAATAGTGGTAGTAAGCGCTTCTGTAGGCGCTCCTTAAGGTAAACCTGCCCGTTTACCGTGCCGGTCATCACGAAGGTTGCGCTCCGCTTTCCGCAAGAGCAGATCGCTTGCCACACCATGTACTTTTTGGCAAACTTGGATAGTTTCTGCTTGCGAATCTCCTCCGGAACGCTGAATTTGTCCTCTGCGGAGAAGAACAACAGGCCCGGCAGCTGACGAAAGTCCGCTTTGACGTAGGTTTCGTCGTCCATTACCAGGTAATGCGGCTTCGTCAGCATTTCGGTGTACAGCTTCCGGGCTCGCGTTTTCCCCACCATGTTTTGCCTATCGTCGCGGTTAGGAGCCTTCTGAACCTTGTATGTACGCAGGCCCTCCCGCTGCTTGGTCCGCTGGACGAATGAACTTGACAAATTCAGCTTATTGGCGACATCCCGGACCGAACTTCTCGGATCACGTCTAAACTGCTTAACTACGAGCTTGTGATCTTTTTCACTGACGAAGCATCCATTTTTGCCGTTCTTCACCTTCCGGTCGATGGTTAGGTTCTCGAAGTATCGTTTTAGTACTCTGCTGACCGTGGAATGGACGATTCCCAGCATCTTATCGATGTCCCGATGTGACAACTCCGGATTCTCGAAATGAGTGCACAGGATTAATTCACGACGCTCTTTTTCGTTCGACGACATTTTTCCAAATTTACGAAAAATTGACAGTGAAGCATGGCCAACGTGATCTATACACTCTTATCTGATTATAAGCGAAAGCTGAAGATATAATTCCTAAAAATTAAATTTCTACAGCGTTTTTTCCGTGATGCAATTTGATGTGACACACCCTTTACCACAGTAAATCCTGATTCGTTGTACCCATTCCCACTAACACCAATCCCTTCCATGATAATCGCTAGGGAACCACGCTATAGAGGCGACCCTTCTGGCCTTCGGGCGGCGATTACCATACTAACATTCCTTTCCTTCCCCTGGTGACTGTAAGGACGTGGCCGGCGTCGTTTTTGACCATTCAAAGCTCGAATCACCGAAAATTGCACAACGAGAATGATTTGCTAGTCCCAAGCGTCATTCTGTGTGTTCTTTGTGCAATTTGGTTGGTTCAGGTCAATCACGGAGTGCAACTACGAATTGTACAGTCTACCCAAGCTCAAGCTCAAGCCTAAATTTTCTCATCTTTCAAATGAATCGTCTTCCGTAGCGTACTTTTTAATGTAGAGTTTGAGTCAACAGAGTCCAAAACAAAAAAAAAGTGCTATAACTCTGTCATTATAGAAATTTAAACACATACGTAGAAGCATTTTTTTGACGTAGGACTACGTCTAACCGGAAGATATAGGGGGTGAAATGGAAATCTAGGCACTGAACAAGTAGGAAAAAATGCAAGATTTGGAACGCTTATAACTCGAGCATTTCTCAATAGATCCCAAAGGTTTTTGCATCAATTGATTGGAAATATATCTACGCATCTATCATAACGAATAACATTTCATTTTTCTTCAGATAAATAATTGAATAATTGTGAAATATCAAGCATTGTCAAAATGCACTATGTGCCCATTTTTGATTGGTCCATTTTGTGCTCCTCAAATCGTTCCGACTAAAACGGTCAACCAGAGCAGCAGCGAAATAGAATGAAGCACGATTGGAAAGGAAAAAGAAAAAAAAATGAACGAAACATTGGTCGCAGTCTGACACATGCGTAATTCTCGAGCCAGCCAGTCAGCTTAAAAATCCCCGCTCCGCTGCCGTAACGATCATTCTCATTCAAACCGTACACCACATCGGTTCGCATCACAACACATCAACAAACTAACACAAGCAGCCATGTCTGGACATGGCAAAGGAGGAAAAGTGAAGGGAAAGGCAAAATTCCGCTCGATCCATTTTGGACTGTAGTTTCCCGTAGGTGTATTCGCCAATTGCTCCGCAAGGGTAGCTAGGCCGAGCGCGTTATTACCAGTGCACCAGTCCACCTAGCCGCCGTTATAGAGTTTCGGCTGCCGTAGTGATCGAGTTGGCTGGCAAAACTGCTTGCGCTTTGGTTCGGTGGGCATCAAGACAACAACAGGCAGACGCAAACGCAATCACAAAACGGCAGCAGGTAGCAGAAGAAAAAAGTTTGTTCTTCATACAAACTGCTTTGGTGGCAAATCTAGAACAAGGCGGCATCGAGGGCGTTCGAAATGGTTTTTTTCAAAACCACGAGTACTAAGTTTTCTAAATTGGAACCATTCCATAAAACAAGGCGCTTTTCAGGGCCATTAAACCTTCCAAAAAAGAGTTTAGGAAATACAGTTCAATGCTTTCTAAAACAATATTCAAAATAATAATAAAACACAAATTGATTTTTTCATAATTTGTTTGCCAGGATCTGATGAGTATGTGAATTTGGCAGTTGATGAGTATGTGAATTTGGCAGTCTGAGCTTATTGATAGTTGGGGACTTTCCTGATTATTCAATTTTCACCAATTCTTAAATTGTTTCCAGATTTAAAGTACAGTAATCTACAATTAGTTCGACATTTAGCTAATTGGGTCTCGTTGGACCCGCCCCTTTGGCTGAGTCTGCCGATTTGTCTCTATCCTGTGAGTGTGTACCGCTAGAGTATAAAAGCTGTCCCCTTTGTATAGTCCTACGTCACTCCGGTTATGTCCCCGACATTACCCACCCGTCTTTTATTTTAGTTTTTAGTCTTGGTTTAGTCTTAAATAACATCATAAGAAGTGAAATCATTCCTCTCCCTTTCTGATGTCATGATTCTCTTGAATGGACAATGGATTACAAATGTAATTTTTGAATTTTAAATCAATCGAGCCGGAAGTAATAGGATTTCAGGCCCGTGACACCAGACGAGTTCAAATACTGTCAAACGTATTTCATTGCGATGATGCTTTTGACGTGACTCTGTTTCAGCTCAGCATTTCTTTGTTGGAAGCAAACCAGAGCTGTAAGAGGACGCCTCTAGAATGATCCAAGTCTGTTGCGAGCTTGAGCGTTTCCATCCATTTCTCCCAGTGAAGCAATTTCCTCCTACACAGCGTCACGTGCGCACTATTTTGGCCCAGACCGAATCACCTTTCCTTCGGAAGGAGAACCCACCGTGAATAAATAGAAAAATGTCATACATCTTCATGCAGCTATTAATGTCACCTTCTCTAACGGTACGTGTATGCGTGCATATCCGAAAAAAAAGAGAATTCTCTGAGGCAGAATTTGATGGAACGGAAACATACACTTTTGGGACTTATTTCGAACCGACTGATCGTGCCGGAAATGCCAAAGCCAAAGGTGGGTTCGGCTCCCTTCACTTCAGTTAATTTGTCGCACTACAATCAATGTTTGATCCTGACAATTGCTGGTTTTTGTTTAATTTCGGTGGAAATGCGGAGTCATGGCAGCATTACCCACACTTGCATGTTCCTATGCTCCCGATGACAGAAAGATGTTTCATCTTCGGTATGGAGGCAAAAGTATATCAAATCCGTTGAGTTGAAAATGCTTTCCTGTAATGTTCCTCAATAACTTCTCCAACATCCGGTCGATTGTTATTTTCCGCAAGCCGAACCCAATCGAAAAGAATCCATTCAAATCTCTCCAACGCGTCATCAAGTATCAATTGTTATTGGCATTCAGACCGAGAAGCAAAAACCCTTCCCCACTAAATCGGTTGAAATCGGAACAATCGCTGAAAATAAGCGGAAAGAAATCCAAAAGAATCCATCCAATTTGGAGCCAAATTTATAGCACTTTGTGTATCGAACAATCAGCCAATCTTTTGCCACTTTTTTGTTTGCTCTCCCAACGATATAGTATTGTCCTGATTGTCATTCAGGTGCAGTTCCTTTTTCTGCTTCCATGGGATATTGTCAGCATCCAAATTTGATACCCATTTATGATGATGATTGCTTGTTGTTGTGATTCCAAGGAGCCCAAACTGAGCAGTTTTTTGAGGGCGAAGGAAGCAGCGAGAGTGATTTTGGTGGTACAAGTGATGACAATGGATGAGCTGATTTGGTTTGTAAATTGTTGACCTTTGGTTATTGCACCCATTGAGAAGATACAAACAGAGACTAATGACGAAAAAAAAAATCAATTCTCATAGGTCAGGCGAAGTGAAGAAAAATTGTGTACAGACAATTTATCGCCCACCATAATTTAATTAGTGAAACTAATTAAACTCTTCCATGCAGAAATGTACTTTGCCTCTAGAAGCTCAGTCGAGCGGCATCTGGAGAGGAGACTAGGGAATCCCTACGGGAACCGTCGGCAACGAATCCAAGATGAAAACGGATTTGTGCAGAGTAGCAGAGAGCGAGGAATGACATCATGATAGAGGAGAGTGGGTTTGTCTTGGTCTTAATGGCTTTATATTTGATGATTATTATGGTGGATGCTGCCGAGATAGGATTTGGCTTCCGGCGGACTGAACGAACAATAAATCGGATTCAGGGCACTCGCTCGGTGAACCTTCGAAGGATAAGTTGCATCGTTACTCGTTGGGGGTGTTTTTGTGGTGATGTTTTCAAAAAGCGGAACGAGATCAAGCCAACGGGCAGCACTGAAGAGTTGGGGCTTAAATGTACTGGTCTTTCGCATCCATTTGGAGAGTGCATTTTGAACTGCTTGTGAAACCAGTTCTTTTGTTTTGGGATTTGTGTTATTATTCTTTAATGATGCTTTGGGCAAACACACTCTCAACTCAGTTGGTGCTTGAATGAATAATTCTTTCCACCTGAAGAGTTACAGAGGTGAGGTTGAATAAACACTTTTGTGTAGTTGAATAAAACAACATGAGACTGAAAATTTTAGTTTTAATTCAAAACTAGCAGACCCAGCGAACTTCATCAAAAAGGTGTGTTCTGAGATTCTCTCGAATTTTTTTTCGCAAATTCGCGATCGATAAGAGACGATGCCTCTCAAATTTCTATTAGTAAATGAATGAAATACTTTTAGATATGCTTATTCCACCACAGCATCCATTATTACTTTCACAAAAACGGAACACAAACTCCAATTGGACAAACTTTTCACTGCAAAACAAATGCGCAATCGATTTATTCGAACCCACTTTTCTATACAGAATAGTTTTTTTTTCTATTTATCTTTAATATGTCGCTAAGTATTCTATCATTCTAACATGGGTGGAGACGAACACAATGATATAAATACGACTCAAATCTGATCATCCGTTCTCTTGTGATGATGAGTCATACGTACGAAGGAAAACCTAAATAGGAAATAGGAAATAGGAAATAGGAAATAGGAAATAGGAAATAGGAAATAGGAAATAGGAAATAGGAAATAGGAAATAGGAAATAGGAAATAGGAAATAGGAAATAGGAAATAGGAAATAGGAAATAGGAAATAGGAAATAGGAAATAGGAAATAGGAAATAGGAAATAGGAAATAGGAAATAGGAAATAGGAAATAGGAAATAGGAAATAGGAAATAGGAAATAGGAAATAGGAAATAGGAAATAGGAAATAGGAAATAGGAAATAGGAAATAGGAAATAGGAAATAGGAAATAGGAAATAGGAAATAGGAAATAGGAAATAGGAAATAGGAAATAGGAAATAGGAAATAGGAAATAGGAAATAGGAAATAGGAAATAGGAAATAGGAAATAGGAAATAGGAAATAGGAAATAGGAAATAGGAAATAGGAAATAGGAAATAGGAAATAGGAAATAGGAAATAGGAAATAGGAAATAGGAAATAGGAAATAGGAAATAGGAAATAGGAAATAGGAAATAGGAAATAGGAAATAGGAAATAGGAAATAGGAAATAGGAAATAGGAAATAGGAAATAGGAAATAGGAAATAGGAAATAGGAAATAGGAAATAGGAAATAGGAAATAAGAAATAGGAAATAGGAAATAGGAAATAGGAAATAGGAAATAGGAAACAGGAAACAGGAAAATCCTTAGCTTTGAAGAAAAACAAATAAAAAAATATTGCGCCCTCGGTTCCGAAACCATTTAAACTATAAAAGACAAATACAATCAATAAGGACGAAAACAAAATCAAAATTTTTCGCAAATGTAATATTTTTTAGAATCAAAGAAAGAAAAAATCTATCAGTTTATAAATATATAAGTATAATATAAGTAAACATATATAATATTAGTTGATTTGTTATGGCCAAATGTTATGGTAAGCGCAAAACCCGAGGATGGTCCGATTCAAGCTGTCTTTACTCAGTTTTATTCATCTCTTCCTGTAAATAAAAAAAAATGGGGAAAATTTAAATACCACATGTTCTACAATTAAATTATGATAAGCATTGTTAGTTAGCATGAATTTATTCATGTGGAAAAAAAAATTAAATTAAATTTTTGAAAGTGGATTTGATATTATTATAAAAAATTATAACAATTCAGCTCTAAATTATGTGCATATCGCCCAATCATTATGTTATAACATGGTAGATGTATTGGAAAGTGTATACTGAATGTCAATTTAAAGTTTAATCAGTATAGTATTTAATTTACATTCAACGGAAATTTGTGCAATTCAATTTATATTGAATAAACTTTATTTGTTTATAGTTTAACTATTATTCAAAAAAATAATAATCTTTATTATAGTTCATTAGTGTTGTAAAAGAATATTGAAATAAATTGATTGATTGCGGTTGTATTCAATTTTTATAAGGGTCGTACTGGTCGGAATTAATTTCCCTTGAAAGAGCATGTATTAAATAAAGTTGAATATAGTTGAATAAATTGAGTTTGAATAAGGTATATGATTATTCTCCTTTGTTGAGGTGGTTGATAGCAGACAAACGAGCGCAAAGGATATAATTTTATTTAGAATTTTGAAGATTTGAATTTATATAAAAGTTAATGTGGCATAATTATTTCTAATGCAAGTTTAGAAATGAAATATTAATTGTTTTAAAATATACCTAGTTTTTTAAGAAGTAAATTGAATTTAGATTTATTAAATAAATATTCAATTAATTAATTATTGATTTTGGTAAAATTGAAACAATAAAAATGATTAACAATAATAATTTGATTACTATTTTGGCAGATTAGTGTAATAAATGTAAAATTTGTTTAAATAATATTTTATTATTTCATATAGGTCAGCTGGTACCCGGCAAACTTCGTTCCGCCCAAAATTTGTTTTTTTTTTGTTATCAATACCTTGAAACATAAACGTTTTTTACTGAGCGCAAGTTTATGAGTCCAATCGCAGAACTGTTCATTGATTGATCTTTTAATCGAATTTACCTTTTACTAAAAAATACTAGTACTTCTACCAAAACTCATCGTTATAATATCACATTATTTTCAGTCATAATTCTCGTTCAAGATTTTTCAAACACTTGCAAATAACATGTTTCTCCGTTACATGAAATAAATGTTTGACACAGAAAATATGATAGAATAAAGACAGTCGTATAGCGAGTTTTGCTATTATCAACACACTCGGTGATCCATTTCTTTATATAGATAGAAGAAGATATAGAAGTGCGTTTTATCACATTAAAATCCATTTCCACTTTCGAACAAAAATCAATTTCGTTAGCGCAAACATCAAATGGACTAACAACGCTTGTCACTATGTAAATGTAGAACATATGCTAATTTAAATTTTCCTAATTTTCCCATTTTCCTTCAGAGTTTTTCGAAAATTTTCTATTGTCATGTTTGATTGAAATATGTGTACTATTTTTACAGAACTCCCTCTCCATTTCAGATGAGAGAAAGGTGTCATAGAAACATTTCTCGTGACCAAAAACCCTCACATCCCAAATTTGCCTCCATTCGCTTGATAAGTTGTCGAGTTATGTAGAAGTTTGTGTTTCATTTGTACGGCAGCCCCCTTGCCTTTAGAGAGGAAGAAGTATTGTTAAACCACCATATAAACAATTATTGTCCTCTAAATTCTTCATACACAAAATTTGATTCCGTTTGCTTGATTAGTTCATGAGTTATGCAGTTTTTTTTCATTTATATGGCAGCCCTACACTTAGAGAGGAGGGAACGGGTATGTAACCGCCATAGAAACATTTAATGCACCCTAAAACCTCCACATGCCAAATTTGGTTTCGTTTGCTTGATAAATTCCAAGTAACGGAGGAACATGTTATTTGCAAGTGGTGGAAAAATCTTCGAGAATTGTGTCTAAAAATAATCCGATTCATATAATCGACACATCAAATTGAAGTCAAATAGCTAGTCTTTTTGAAAAAATGTTATGCTCGCAAAAAAATTGGACTTGGCTTTTGTAATTATTGATTGTATTTGGTTTAATTGGTAAAAAAAATTTGGTAAAAATAAAAATTTCGGGACCAAAGGCGCTATATGGGTATCGATACCTGTAAATGATGTTAAAATGAAGTCTATAATCCAAAGAATGGTAGGGTTTTGAATATTGAATTATTTATAATATCGAAGTTCAGTAAATTTTGAATGGGACATTTCAAAATGAAGTGTTCGCAATTTGAATTATGTGTAGAAACTTGATTCATATTCCGAACACTAATTTTAATGAAGATTTCCGCATAAAATATAATTTTATTTCATCCATTGTTTGTAGATTCTTACCATTTTAGGCACTTAACTTGAAAACAACAAACAAAATAGAAAATGAACGATGCTTGTTTCTTACGGAATTTGTTAACGCAAACATTCTATCATTGGTTTTTGTGTTTTCATTATTCTATTATTTATAACATAAAAGTTTAGCAAATTACCATTTCAAGATGAAGTGTTCGGAGACTGAGACAAAACTGTTCGGACTACGAGACAAAACGGAATGCTTTAGTGAATGAAATAATTTGCGCTTCTATTCAATTACCAAAATTGTCGAACTGCCCAAAGTTGTGTTCTACCGCGCTGCTCCATTGAAACCACAACTAGTGTAGGCGCAGCATGTAATGTAGCGGCAGTCTTTGCCATGATACCACATTCATGGAACAAGCAATCGAAGAAGATATCGCGGTTGGCACGTTGAACTCTGCTCAACGGTCATTACTTGGTGCGCGATCTGTTTCATCTCCATCCCGAAAATGCTTTTATGTGGTAGTGCCAGTCGTTTCAATGTTAAAACATCCTCCCACGTCTGGCGGCCACTTTGTTTCAACCATTGTGCCAGCGGTCAAACGTGAAGGTGGCGGTCAGATGGATGAACTTTGAAACTACTCGCCACATCTGACCATGGAGAGAAGAGCATTAATGCAACAGCATTAAATGATTGTTAGTGGCCTTTCATCTACGATCTAATGTGGTACAAAAAGCTTGTTTATCAACCATTTCACTCGGGTTTCTGTGTGGAGATCACGCCATAGATACCCTCCGCTTCGTAGCTGCAAAAAAAATCTACGTTAATAAGACTTTCTTGTGACCTTTAGCATGATGATCCAATGGAAACCATGACCAGACGGAAATCTGTCGATTTCAATAATCTCGCATAAATCACTTATTGTTCAAAGTCTATATTCAAATGTTGACATGAGAACAGATTATTGGATAAAAACAAAAATTCGCTCATACGTACTCATAGTTTGTTCACATGTAAATTTGCCTCATCCCATTGGGGAGAGCGACACAAATCGTGTAAAAAACACACCAAAACCACATATGGTGGCCACCGTCGATTTGCATATAACGTCAGACGCAGACGGGATTCGAACAATACGGTGAACATCAGTGAGAGTCGCGAGGAAGCTTCATCTATTTGGAGATTCGCACATTCCAGCGCACGTCTCAGTCTTGAATTTTCGGAATCATCTCGAGCACACCGTTCCGACGGTGGTGGCGAAGTGGAGGGAGAAAAATTATATGTAAATATTCGTGCTGCCATCCATTTGTGAGAAATGGAAAATTGCTATCCATTCCCCAGCGATATGAGATTAGAAGGAACCGAGAATATTAGCACCTTTGATCCTTTTCCATTGAATATCGGGCTGGACGTGAGCGGGATAAGAATTGTTGCATTTTTCATTCAATGAGATGGCTGTTGGCAGTAAACTCTGGTCGTTTCCCTTGGGTTGAGAGCATTTACTGGAATTCATCCAACTCGTGGCCGTTAAATTTCAACAATAACAACAACAACAAGCCGGAACACAAACAAAACTTACGGAACCTGAGGGATATGTGTCATGTATCGGTTCCATCGTGGGGTCCTATCAACCCCCTGTAGCAGAGCAGCACACGTATCCCGCGATTGATCAATATTATTCGAACATGTTTGAGGTCGAAGAAAAACAAACAAACCAACGTAACATGATAAGCACATTCGAAAATTAATTAACCAACCTTCGTCGTTGTCGTCATCCTCGTCGTAGCGGAAATGGATATTTTTCCAACCTGTCAGGCAGCTGAACTACATTTCCCTCTGGATATTCAACCCAAAAATCGAATGGGAACGGTAGTGTTATGTTTATTAACAATTATTCCAATTAAAATGCAAATTGCGTGTGAACGGATACCGGGGCGGATGTTTGTGAACGGTTTGATTTGTTTTGCCCAACGGTGGATGATACACGTGTCCGAAATAAAAATCGTGACATTGTTTTTTGGATAAATATTTGGTAAGTAAACTCGGGACTCGCGTGGGAGAAAGGGCGTTCGAGACGAGATTACGGTGCGCCTAATCGCGACAAGTTTTGCGTAAAAGCGCTTTAAAATTTGCGGCTAACTTCGACACCGAGAACGAGAAGCGAAAACAGGTGTTATAGGTTCAACTGGTTTGTTCAAAGTGAACGTATATTTCAATTGTGGCTGGTGGTCAAGCACGGCGAAGAATCGATAGTTTAGATGATACTGGACAAAAGGCTATTGATATCGCTATTGGTATCGATTTGTCGTATTGTATGTGATTATCGTATTGTGTGTTCAATTCGAGGGCAATAATCTTTAAGGTGATGCGCTAAACATGGACTTCAACTGTTTTTAATTATGGTTTGAACAAAGGGTGTATGATATATAACACATGACAATCAGATGACAATCTGGGGATTTGAGAATATTTTTACACTTTGGATTGGTTTCTCATTGAAACGATTTAAGGGGGTATTCCAGTTAGGAGGCACGAATTTCGGACGTTTTTGAGCTCAAACAAATAAAACAAACAATATTTTTAATATCCATTATTTCATTATTTGTTTCTTCATCTTTCAAGAATATAACAAGAACTAATCGAAAAAAAATATTCCAAATTAGAACAGTTACGAAGTGAAGGGGTTCAAGGAAAAGGAAAAGTGCCATGGCGTACACGGTTATACTTAAGCCAGCTGTTCGGTGGTTATCGGATTAAAAAAAAATAGTGGGTTATATCTATGATATAACCGCAAGGTTGACGTGGAACTACCTTAGTTTAGAAATCATTCGTTTGTATTGATTAAATTCTTGATTGAATGAAACAGTTTCCAAATTCAATTGAGTTCAATATATTTGCTCTGTGAGTGAAAAAAATGAACAAATGCCGTGTAAAGTCAATTCATTTATTGTGATTGATTGTTCTTCGTTACAAGTAAATTTAATGACGGACCTTTTACGTTTGTTATGATGACTAGAACAAAATATATGTACGGAAGAATTATCAAACGTTTGATGAACCAGCCTAAGGCTGAAAATCTTTCCAATAAAGACTTTTGTCTTTAAAATTTTAAAATTATCAAACGATTATTTTATTTTACATTTCCCTCTGAAGTTTACATCCCAAAAGTGTACATACTTCTCGAATCTCGAATTTGCTTGAAACTGGGAAGTTCATTCGCTTCTAGTGGCTGCACGATTTTCCCAGGTTCCTAAGTTTAGAAGATCATGTTAGGACAGACATATTCCGCTCTGCACAAAGGCAAGCGAGGACAAAAGTACTCGCAGTTTGCATTTATTTGCAGAGCTGATTTCCCCAGAAACCTCGGTTTTGAAGTCTGTGTTAGGGAAACACATTTCAATCGGAACAAAAATACCCCCGATTTGTATGAATGCCGATTTCCCCACGCTTCATGGATTTGAAGTCTGTGTTAGGGAAACACATTCCAGTCGGAACAAAAATACCCCCGACTTGCATGAATTTGAAATACCGATTTCTCCAGGCACCTTGGTTTAGAAATCTCTATTAGGGAACACATTTCGGTGGGAACAAAAGCTCCCCCTACTTTCGTGTGTTCTTTTTCTTCTTTTTGGCTTTAAGAGGGTTTAAACTTTTCAGTTCACTCGCCTCTAGGCTCTTTTGTGTGCTTGCAATGCCGATTTCGCTGCTTGGTTTTAAAGTCTGTGTTAGGGAACATTTTTCGATGAGAACAAAAGTCCCCCTACTTTCATGTATTTGCAATGCCGATTTCCCCAAGGCTTCTTGGTTTTGATGGCTGTGTTAGGGAAACCGTAAATCGGGCCAATCAAAACGATGCAGTTAGGGCGTTTAGATAACGCCTAATATTTTACAGTTATTCAATTGTTTATCTAATGAAAAACAACATTTTGTTAGTTGCGATAGATGCGTAGAAATATTCCCTATCAAGTGATGCAAACATCTCTCCTATCCAGTACGAAATGTTCGAGCTATAAGCATTCGAAATCTTTCATTTTTTCCTGCATGTTCTGTGTTTAGGTTTTCATTTTACCCTCCATATATTCCGGTTAGACGTAGTCCCACGTCAATAAAACAAGCAGATTCTGAATCAGTAAAGATGCCGCTACCGTATGAACCTCGCAAGCGGCATCTTTACTTGAAATTTTTTATGGAAAAATGGCGGCCGTTTGAGAAAAAAAATTGATTTGTTGCACGTTTTCTATTTCCAATTCCAATTTTTTTAAATAATTACAAAAAATAATATTGTTTGATTGGTCCATGCGATAGAAATATGTATAATGATTTATTCACATCAAAGGGCCTTGCCGGGTAAGGGAGTAAAAAGTGCCCACAAACAAAATCACTAGCTGTACGGCAAATATTGTATATGATATTGAATAAGAAATTTGAGCGACTTTTTTGAATCCCTATGTGGCATAACAGTGTTGCGCGGTACAAAAAAAATTGTTTTTATATTTTCAAAGGGCCTGGCTGGGTACGGGAGTGAAAAGTGCCCTCAAACTAAATCACCAGCTGTATGGAAAATATTGTATATTGTACTAAATATGAAATTTTGACAGTAATACCATATATTTGAGTTCTAATATGGTACAACATAGGATCTATACTGAAAAATGTACATTTTGGTTTTTTTCACGCCATTCTTAATAGCTTTGAGACAAAAATATGGAAAAAAAATACTGAAAGTACGCCTTGCTAAGGTGTATCGATCAATATTTTCAAACATTTTTTTCATCAAAAAATCAAATACTGAAAAAATAAAAAAAAAAATTTTTAATTTTAAATTAAATTTTATTTGTTTTTTTATTTTGAGATTCAGTACTACTCTAGTTTGTATTCAAATTTCTCCCCACGTCTGTTTTAGGTAAATGTGATTTTTTCTGAATTTTTAGAGTGTTTTTCGCGGTACAAAAAAATATATATATATATATTCTCAGGCATTTCGAAATTTTGAAAAACAAATATTACTTTGAGACCCACTTTTGCTCTAATTTTTATTCAAATGCGTTCATATGTGTTGTTTTTTCCACATGTACCGTAATTTCTTCTTGAAATTTTAAGAGGATTGCGTGAAAAAAAAATTGTTTTTTGACCTTTGGGCATTTTTAATTTATTTTGAATTTAGAGGCTCAGTACTGCTCTAATATTTATTTAAATTTTGTTTTTTGTATGTCTAAATTTTGTCGGTATATTTAGAGTATTGCGCTGTACAAAGATTTTTTTTTTGTATCTTAAAATATATGAGATTATCTTTACATTGGATTTAGATAGTTTACCAAATTCATAGGAGTCAGCAGTTCGATAGAGCTCTGTGAGAAAAAATAAAGTCCTTGTGGACAGATCATTCGGATTAATAAGATTAGGATTAATTTTTTTTTTATTTTAATCTTACAATTGAAAACCACGAATACAATAAAATAATCGTTTTCAAGAAAATAAAAATAATAATGCAGACGATGAGGAAAATTATTTTTGTGTCTCGCAATGCTCTTAAAAATTCAGGAAAAAATTACGCCATATGTAAACAAAAAATAACGAAAGGTGCATTTTTAACCATAGATCCTATGTTGTACCATATAAGAACTCAAATATATGGTACTACTGCCAAAATGTTTTATATAGTACCTTATACAATATTTGTCATACAGCTAGTGATTTGGTTTGGGGGCATTTTTTACTCCCTTACCCAGCCAGACCCTTGAAAAATATAACAAAAATATTTTTTTGTGCTACGCAACACTGAAAAAACTCTGAAAAAAATCCATTTAATTTAATTTTTTGTATTTGAGCCCATTAGGAATTCCGGCTGTAATAGAGCCGGATTTCATCGTGTAGATGTGTATCATACCCATGCTTATGGTAAATTACACAATATCGCTTTTCCGGTGTAAGCGTATTTCTTTTGTTTCACTGTTTAAGTTGTTCAAGTTGATGTGAGGCTACGAATCGTTACGTTATGAATAACAAATAGTCCGATAGTCTGGATTACAATGTCGAAAAATAATGAATTTCCGTGATTTTTTTTTTCGGACGATAGGAATAAAGTGAAGTGTTTGGGTATTTTGGTTATTGTTTAAGGTATATTTGAAGATGTATTTTCCTTTTTTTTTTTTTGAGCGTACGAATAATGATTATGACGCTGTAGACAACTGGATGCGTAGATACTGTCTGAAAATCGGTACCTTGCTGGTTCTGAAACATTTTAAAACTTTAGGACAATACTTAAAGCTTTACATAGGTTTTTTTTTATTCGAAAAATTGCCAAAATGGTTAATTTTTTTAAAAATAATTTATTTTTAATGAAAATCGCTGTTTAGAAGCTCATAGAAAATCGAAAAACGAGATATAAAAAATCGGCTATGTAACGCTTTATATGATTCATTTCTACATGCTGAAAAAAAAGGCAGTCAAATTGATCGAGTAGATTCTGAAATATAGATTCCTTAAAAACTTAGTTTCGAGAAAAACGCGTTTAAAAGTTTATACAGCAATACTGTATCCCTTGAGGTGACCTTATACTTTTGGCTGTAACTTTCCAACGAAATCAAATTTAGAAAAATCATTTCAGGACAAAATTTCCGAGGGTACAAGCACATAAATAAAAAAAAACTATTTTTTCGTCCTTCCAGACCGGGGTCCCCCCTTTAAGTATACATATTGGGTACTTTATTTTTCGATTTTTTTAAAACTTTTTACATATAAGGGGCTTAGAAATGCAAGGGGTGTAAGTGACTTGATCGATTTCTCTTTATCGACTTTCTCTTTTGACCATAACTTAACTGCAAACAGATTCCCAGCTTATTTGACAATGTGGACGATAGGTCAGAACCTCAATTATCGGTTTCTACAGCAAAATCAAATTGGAACGTTTTTGTGCGCTGAGTTATTCACGAAAGAAAAAGTTGATGAAGAGAAATCGATCAAATCACTTACACCCCTTGCATTCTAAGCCCCTCATATACATACATAATGTTTTAAAAACATTACATATACATACTACTTAAATTCGCAATTTTTATTATCAGACGACCAATTTGAATCACGACTGAAATATTATATGCAAAAAAATTGTTGGGAAATCAATGAACTATTTAGGAAAAAATATATTTAAACACTAGGTTTACGGACGTTTCTTATATACCTGTCTTAACGAACACACGTCAATTTGACGCGTGAGCGAATACAACACTTAGGAAGCAATGCAATTATATACTACTAGCTGACCCGGCAAACTTCGTCCCGCCCTAAATTTATTCCCCCCCCCTCCTCTTAGAAAAGGGGTGGAATGTCTACCCAACGTAGAAAAATTTATTCCCCCTAAAACCTCTACATGCCAAATTCGGTTCGTTTGCTCGATTAATTCTCGAGTTATACGGAAATTTGTATTCCATTTCTATGGTATCCCCCGCTTAGAGAAGAAGGAGGAGTGTTTATCCACATAGAATCATTTATTGTACCCTAAAACGTCCACATGCCAAATTTGGAATCGTTTGTTTGATTAATTCTCGTGTTATAAAGAAATTTGTGTTTCATTTGTAAGGAATGACTTACAAATCTACTGCCAACCAAAACTTTATGCCAAAAATGAAAGACTTATTTGTTATGTATTGTGTGAATTGAGTGGGGAAAAGTTGCGCGTCTTTCGAAATCAGCCAGTCAGCCAGCCTCTGCATTGGCTATTGTGTATAAATTGATTCCATATTTCGGATATCATTGTTGGTACGTAAACGTTTATATCATTCCGTTTTTTATCAAATCGGATAAATCTTTTTCAGTACAATTCTTCATATGTTCTATCGTGCTTTTGGTCATAATCAAATGAATGACTCCTTACGTTACCTTCCATCACAATTCGTTTCGGGTAGCTAGTAGACCCAGCGATGTCTTTGAAGATTTTGTGAGAATTTAACGACAACTTGATCCCCCTACTTCAAATTTGGTTCAAGTTGACCCATCGACCACTTTTTCTGAATCACAAAATATATCAAAAAATAATGACGATCTCGTAATACTTATCTCATTCTCAGATTCAGCATCGGAAAGGATACGCATCCTTTTTATGCGAAGACCTTATTTTCGGATGATTTCTTTTCCACTATCTGATAATTCCCCTGCTTGCACACTTTCATCAGATTCCAAAATCTCGCTTTCATCATCGTTTTCAATCACTACATTTTCATCCTCTTCAGAGTTAGAGCACTACTCACAAATACTGACTATGTTTTGCATAACTTTATTTCCTCTTCTAAATAGACATAATGGCATTTTGACAAAATAGTATAGAGTATAGAGGTTCACAATAATATCACTAATTCACAATATATTCTAGTATTTTATTTATCACTACACGAACGGGAAAACTAAAACCTTCAAAATTTATTCGCTGTCTCTAACATCAATCGACATTCTACTTTTCATCCTTTCTATTGTTGCTTAGTGAACCCGTGGCCGAGTGGTTAGCGTCTCACATTATCATGCCGGGTGTTCGGGTTAGATTCCCGTTCTGGCTGGAGGATTTTTCGTCATAGAAATTTCCTTCGACTTGCACTGTGGTCACGCGTATTCTAGAGCTTGCCCCTCGGAATACATTGAAGGCGTGTTATTTGGCTTAAGAAATCTCAACTAAGTATTAATAAATGACGCTAGTTAATGCATTCGTTGAGACGGCAAAAGTTCCACAGAGAACGTTAACGCCATTCAAGAAGAAGATTGTTGCTTTCGTCAACAATTATCTATCACTTATTTCATTTGAGATAACGATATCGGATAACGGAGATAACGGATCGAAGTATTTTCGGTACAGTCCTATTCATCAATAATAAATGATTACTCAAAATTGAAGAAAATAGACTTCGATCAATGGAGTAAAATTATTACAATAGATACAAGAAAAATGCAAACTGTTTTTGTTACTTTCTTTATAAAATTCTAAATGCGTCAAAATGACACGTCCCGTAAACATAGTATTAAATCTTACTCAGAAATTGAATTTAATATTGAAAATGTTTATAACTCAAAATATGACCCTTTCGATAGTTCCGAAAATATTTTCATTAGAAATTTCTTTACATTTAACGAAGTTTGACGTATAGTTGTGCCGTGTCGGACTCACCAAAATTGAGGGGAAAGAAAACATTTAAAAAAAATATAGAATTTCAATACTCTGCTAAATCGTAACCATTCAAGAAAAGTAATATAAAAATGGAATCTAAATGTGAATATAAAACAGTAACATGAAACAAAGAAAGAAGATATTGACAAAAGAAAACAACTGAAGGATATTTTAAAGCATTCATTTAATTTCATTGACCAGCTTCCGCTTCAAAAATCACAAAAGGATGCTATAATTAAAAAAAGTTGTGACTTTCATACCGATACATAAACATGACTATTGGATAAATTTGCCAGAGTCTCAAAAAGAATAAAATTTTTAGATTGGTTGTATTATATTCGCAAATAAAGAATTAAATATGAAATAAGTTTAAAAAAATATCGATGTGTTTTATTGAGCTTGGGTAGGGGGTCTCCGTAGCCACATTGGTTGCGCGTTCGCTTAGTAAGCGATCGATCGTGAGTTCAAAACTCAGGGCCCTCATTGACCATCTTTGTGTTGTTACAGAATAGCTACGTCCACGCAACAATCATCAGCGATGGAGATCGATCCACGGTCGAAATAAGATCGATTCATCCATACAACTGCTCTGCTCTGCCAGACACATCGGGCTACTGTTCTATAAATAACTCAACAATGATCAATCAACTGTCTCCGCTGTCCGGTGGTCCAACTGGATAATGGAAGAACAGAAAGAATACCCTTACGCCTAAATGGGCTACTGTGTGAATGTACCATATGTAATGGTATAGAAGGAATACTGGCGAATGGCAACTGTGTAATGTGCTAATTATAGATATGATAACCATGTGACATGTACACGATTAAAATTCGGCTCTGTTACAGCTAAAATGCTAATGAGCCTTAAATAAATAAATGGGATAAAAAAAAATTGAGCTTGGGTTAAGTATTAAAAGTAGATGTTCTCAAAGTAAAAAAAAACAGCCGAACCTGCAGTGATATTTCTGTACAACAGCTGTATGTATAATGCATGATAAAATGGGCTGTTTATTTATGTAACTGATTACTTAGTTTTATAGTGAATAGCTGACCCGGCAAACGTCGTCCCGCCCAAAATTTAATTTTCACTTCTCGTGCAAGATTTTTCATGCACTTGCAAATAACATGTTTCTCCGTTACATGGGATGAATGTTTTATACAGAAAATATGATAGAATGGAGACAGCCCTAAATCGAACAATTCCTTTCTCGAGTTTCACTGTTACCAACACATTTTTGATTTATACATATAGATAGAAGACGATATAGGAATGCGTTTTATCACATTAAAATCCATTTCCACTTTCGAACGAAGATCAATTTCTTGTCAATATGTAATTGTAGAACACACGCGAATTGAATTATTCGAATTTTACCATTTTCCTTCAGAGTTTTCCGAAAATTTTCAATCGTCATTTTGGCTGGAATATGTTTGATTGAAATATGTGCATTATTTTTATGGGACCCCAAACATGGGCAGAGTAGTAATGTAATGGTAATAGTAATGGTATTTTTATGTACATTTTCGAACAGAATGTGGTTCCGGATTCTACCACGTTAAGGGCTGTCCACATACCACGTGGACAACTTTGCGGGGGGGGGGGGGTACAGGGTTACGAAAATGTCCACGGTTGTCCACGGTGGGGGAGGAGGGGGTTTAGATACTATCCACGCGGACACGATTCATATTTTTTAAATGATGCGCTTTATTTTCAAGAATTATCGAACTTTCCGCCCGCTCTTTGTATTTGCTACCTGAGTGCGGCGAACATCCATATTTTTCCAAATGGTTGAACTTCTTCCCTGAAACGTGTGTTTTGAAAGTGCATTCCACTAGGATGAAGGCACAATCGAAGAATGTTTTTTTTTATCCCATTTATTTATTTAAGGCTCATTAGCATTTTAGCTGTAACAGAGCCGAATTTTAATCGTGTACATGTCACATGGTTATCATATCTATAATTAGAACATTACACAGTTGCCATTCGCCAGTATTCCTTCTATACCATTACATATGGTACATTCACACAGTAGCCCATTTAGGCGTAAGAGTATTCTTTCTGTTCTTCCATTATCCAGTTGGACCACCGGACAGCGGAGACAGTTGATTGATCATTGTTGAGTTATTTATAGAACAACAGCCCGATGTGTCTTGCAGAGCAGAGCAGTTGTTATTCTGTAACAACACAAAGATGGTCAATGAGGGCCCTGAGTTTTGAACTCACGATCGATCGCTTACTAAGCGAACGCGCAACCAATGTGGCTACGGAGATCCCCAATCGAAGAATCTTACAATTCTATAACTCGACAAAGAAATTAGAGGAACAAAGTGTGGTGTTGTAAAATTTAAGTGATTTTTTAAATACTGTAACTTCATGAAAAATCAACCTATGAAGATGGATATACATCATTTCAAAGCTTGAACTTCAACATTTCAAAGCTTTGAGCTTTGAGTATAAATGTAGTGATATAAAAATATAGGAACAAAACAAGAAAAAATCGATTTCTTCCTGTAATTTCTAGTTTTTTTTTAGACTTTCAGCTAGCTAAGCCAACAAAAAAAAATAACCTTATCAACCAGCTTTTATTAGATTTTAAAAAAACTTGCAGTAGGAGCTTTCAATACAAAGCTATTTTTGCATGTATGAAAAAGCGTACCATCGTCTTTGATGGTTGATAATTCAATAAATGATTAACGCTCCGCTTATCGGGAGACAGTTTGAAGAACTCTAATAAATTGTGTGTTTGTGTGTGCAAAGTTAATTTGTTGATTCTACGAAAACGCACGAAATTTAATTCAATAAACTTTGTTTGCATCTATTTTGAAAAAGCCCCAAAAACTGATTTGCTGTAGTGTTATAGAAAATCTGTTGTTGTTGTGTCTGTTGTGTCTTTGCAAATATTGCAGAATGTTTCGATGTTAGCAGAACATTTTGAGTCTAGTATATCCTCAAAACCCCTGTAAACGTTTCATAATGATGCGTTTAGCCATTCTTTTAAGCCAATCGATGAAAGTTTTGAATGAATTAGAGAAGCACTTCATTGAAAATTGTGCCAGAAATACAAAATGCTATGCGTACCCTCGAAATGAACGATTAGTAACATTCGTTTTCTTGCGTATGTGTTGAAAATGCATGTTTTAAATTATGTAAATTTCATACTTATGCGTTGATTTTTCACGAAGTTACAGCATTTCAAAAATTATTTAAAAATTTCGACTTCGCACTCTATAGATTTTTTTTCTCAAATGTATGAAAAGCACGACATTATTTTTATAGGTGTGGGTTTCGATTTAGCTTCCGCTGCTCAGCTTCTATTAACTAAGATTTTGCGAAAATGGAAGGCGATCAAAACATTATTTGATGCATGGACCATATCTCTGCAGATCTATACCTGGTAGCGATGCTCTTTTTTGATGAAGGAATTTTTGCAATATGCTTCTATTGGGTTGTCTGGGAACACTGATGACAATCGAATCAAGATACTGGTCAAAAATAATCCTCGGTACACGACACATGATACATCAGATTCACTACAGATAGCTAAAACCACCGTTCATGAGCACCAGGTGAAGTATGGTTACGTAAAACGCTGCAATGGATGGGTTACATATTATTTTTGATTTTGATTGAACGCATCTCCATTTGAGATTCGCTTTATAAACGCAACTAAAACACATATCGTGTTTTGTCACGAAGAAATCATACACTGTGTCTGGTTAGATTGGAAAAAAAATCTGAATTACGAGCGCCTACCCTTCTAGGTCTTATCTTATGGACTCTGCTTGGGAAATGCCAATATCTCAACTGTAAGTTGGCTTCAGAAACTGTTAAACTGCGTAAATCTCAGCTTTCAGTGGAGGTCGAAAACTGTCCAAGTACCTACATGGCAGCTGAACACTTCTGGGGCGCGTTTAAGGGGGGACCCTGGTCTAGAAAATCTAAAAAAATCGAATTTTTGTTTTTTGCATTTTTGGGAATCTTATGCCCTCAGAAATGTTACCCTAAAATAATTTTCTCGATCGACGTACTCGATCCATTTGGCTGAAATTGTTTATCTGCATGTAGAAATGGATTATCTAAAGCGTTACATAGCCGTTTTTTGATATCTAATGTTTTCAATTTTTATGAGCTTCTAAACAGCGACTTTTCATGAAAAATTAGTCTTTTTTAACAAAAATGACCGCCATTTTGGCAATTTTTCGAATTTTCAAAAACCCCTATGTAACGCTTTAGGTATAGTCCTAAAGTTTCAAAATATTAATTGGAATTAGTTTTCCGACCTTCCAGACAGCGGTGCCCCCTCAAGGCCAGAATTATCCAATATGATGGGACAATGCCAAACCTAATGTCTGTTTGACAAATCGGCAAATTTTTTTTTGTAGTTTGGCTGGACCCGCCGTATTCACCCGATATTTCTTCCTCAGATTATCACTTGTTCAGGATCCTGTAAGAAGCTCACTAGATGGAATAAAAATTCAAAACGGCGCATATATAATTGAAGAAATTAATGTCTATAAAAATGATGCGCTTGATTTTTTTTTCCATAAACTCGGCACAAGTTTTCCGAGCAACCCAATTGTTCTCACGATTAACGAAGCTGTACAAAATTTGGTGGATGAAATTATCAATCACGATGATAATGCAGGTGTTTTGTTTTGACTAGGTTCAGTGTAGCCACCATGCACTACCCAACCTGGTATTGTGTAATGTAAATGATGCTTAGATGGGAAAATATTCTACATAAAGAGGCTAATCTTGCTGGTTATGATGAATCTGCGGATCTGTTAATTGAACGGCGTCGGAAAACGGGCACTGACTAACTTCTATGAGTTTGAGCGGCAATTCGCATGTTCAACAAGCCAATCTACGAAATAAAACACAACACATTAATGACTTGAACAACGTGATGATATCCATATCGATTTGTATTTATACCACTGCTGTCTCGTTTCGAAATTCGTCTTTCTTTGATAAATTCCAATAACTGTTTCTAAACGAAGCCCTTCAGTTCATTGCCTGTTTTTTTAAAGAATCAAAGAGCTCAACAAACTTGCGTCGACTTTCAATAAAAATATGCGAGATTATATCCATGAGTAATATTTTTATTTGGACACCATCGGACAAAAAAAAGTGAACAGCTTCCCGAGCTCGATAAAAAATAAAAAAAAAATAGAACAGATCATTTAATAGTAATAGCTAAGAATTTTTCCAATAGAAAATATAGAATAGAACATTCAAAAAATCAATTATTGTCTCTAAAAAGTGGAGGAATGTCCACGTGGACAACAGAGGGAGGGGTATCAGGAATGTCCACGCTTGTCCATGGAGGGGGAGGGAGGTGTCCAAAACCGTGCTTTTTCTATCCACGTGGTATGTGGACAGCCCCTTATTTCAGCCAACCCGTTTAAAGGATACAAATTCATACAAGAAACTGTTTTTCCAGTGCTTCCATTTGATGTTTCAGAAGAGATAAAATTATAGATTTTGAACAATGAAACAACTTAATTCAAATGCAATTTCTACACACAATCACAGTTCTATGTCCAGATCCCGTCTGTTCCCCAAGGCCCAAACCCATCAATCTTTTTCTTTTGAAAAAAAATCAGTCGTGAATAAATTGATCATCTGATGATGAAAATTGTTATTTTAGTTAGCTTCACATATATGTACAATGTTTAAAAAAAGCAAGAGGTCGCGTCAAAATCGACTGTGTTTCGGCTGATTTGGTGTGGAGTAATGATGAATCAATAATACAATAATGTTTACAACTAAATTGAGTTTTATTCCAGGTCAAAGCAGAGCAGATGGAAAGCCCTCTTCATGCTGACTATGTAGAAAACCAAGAAGCGTTTGTACAGTCATGTTATAACCGCTAGCTCAAACCGCAAAATCAACAAATTGTCGTACAACAATTGTCCCATAAACTACAAATTTTCGAATAAAACCACCCATTCCGTACCACACGTGGCACGCGAAGTACGGATGTGTTCCAGCACCAGCTTCCGGCTCTATCCACCCGTTTGCACACTCACTGTTTCGGATCCCAGTCACGGAGCTGTCCATTTGAAAATCACGCTTATATGTCTCACATTTTATTGCCTCCGCTCGAATCCGCCACTCCATACCACAGCCACTTTAAGGATGATGCACGATCCGGGGTTGTGAATTAATAATTTCACAATCGTTTAGATGATTTTGCTGCTTGCTCTACTGGTATCGCGCAGGAAAATAGCTGTCGCTGAGGTTGACATTTGGGTGCCCCTCGCTCGGCCCCTAACCATCGCAATATCACCCCGTGTGGCTCGGAGTGTGGATATTTGTTTCAGTGTGAAACATAGCTTTGACAAATATTTTGGCTGCATGATGACTTGCACCAGTCACACTCGAGCTCGATGATTCAGACATCGCGCTTTGGGCTTGAGATTTACGTATTTGTTTACGGTAGTGTTCTAATTCAATTATAAGGTTGGAAATTGAGGTTTATGGAGAAAGTATAGTTAAAAAATAAATTCCAGGATGAGGCATTTTTAAATGAAAAATGTTGAAATGAAATAATGTTTAATTCATTATTTTTGGTCAATATTATCCATCGGGATATTTTTTAACTTCGTACCATATCTTGTTAGACCGTGCTTCATCATCATGAGGCAGAATAGTTCCGAAACACAAACATCCACACCCAAAACACCCGCTGTGACAGATGATCTGTTTTAATCACTCGAGAAAACCACAGTCAGTACCAAAATGAAAACGGAACGAACTCCTCGGAGAGTTGATGGCCATTGGGGGTGAAAATGCAGTGCCGTTGGTTCTTCCTGGAATCCTGATGAAATGGCCGAGCTCCGCTCGTATCGTTAAGTTTTATTGTGAAATTTTTACTGTTATGACTTTAATTTTACGTTCATTCGGCTTCCTCCACCATCAGAGCAGCTGAAGTAGCCAATGATGATGGTGCTGCTGCCGCCACTAGTGAACTTTCGAGCTGTTGTTTGGGAGATTTGTCTGAAATGGGGTTGATGATGAACACGATAACGATGCGACCGGCAGCTCTTGACGCCGCCGGGAGTCGTTGTTCTGGATAAAACAGAATAACCTTTGAGTTTTGGAGCTTTAACCTAGTCCCGCACAAATCAACACATTTTCCCATTCCGGCGATTACAATAAGCATGCTGTCATCGGCTCAACGTCTTCATTCCGACCAGAGATAACCATAACCGATACAACTCAATTAATGAAAACTTTTCCTGATTACATTGTTCGACCCTTGCAAAACGTCTGTCCTTTGACTTGTTTATATCTTTTAGACTAATAGAGCGATTTCGCGGAAAAGGATCTACCAAAACTTAGCTTTGATTTTGTTTGTATCCATTTTAAAAAAAATAGACACGTATTGTTTTCTAGTTTACGCTTTGGGTGATTGCTGATTTTGTTTATACAAGAGAACTTCGATATAAAGTACATAACATATATTTTACCTCGATATAGCGTACACATTCCCCTCCTTTTTCTGAAGAAAATATGTCACCCTTCTAAACTCGAGTTGACCGCGAGTAATCGGTTTCCTATATTATTAACATTAAAATTAAGGAAAAATGTATATATACTAGTAACAATACAGTAAGGAGTTCGGCTCCTTTAAACCTATGTAACTGAGCCTGTAAAAATAAACGATTTAAATTAAAAAAAAAATAGCGTACACATTTTCAAAGTACAAAGGAATAATTTTTTGAATATCTCTTTCTGAAAGAACAGTATTTTGATACTAAAGCTTGTTTTGTACCTCTAACCAATCCCGAAATACAACTGTTTTGTGATTCCGGATTCTAAGTGAATCAAACTTTAATCAACAGTACGGAGGCAAACATCATGAGAAAAGTATGCTTCGTCTTCTAGTTGTATTTGTTCATTAACCTTACTCAAACAGCAATACAATAAAGTAATATAAGCTACGTTTCTGACTTCTTTATTATGCTTCGATATAACGTACAATTCGATACAACGCACAACTTTGGAAGTAAAATGGTATGTAGAAGTTACACTGTATTGTCATTTTAGAAAATCCGATACCTTTGAACCACTAGACCGATTTCCGATCTCTATCAGCAAAGGAAAGGTAATTTGAAAAAAAAAATTGTCCAGCATTTCAAAAGATTTCAAGCGAAAAATTTGAAAATTTTGTTGTTTATTATTTAGATGGTTGTTACCACAGAAACTCTAGCTTTTTGTGTGATTTTCGGAAAGCAGAGACACAGCACAGCTTAGCAAAAAATCGTGCAAAATATTGTTGGATCGTTCTCAGCTGCAATGTTTAGCTAATTATTCTTAACATACATAGCATTTAAATTGTACTTCGTCCTCATATCCAATGCGTTCAAACATTTTTGAGTGTTCTTTACATTTAGAAAAGTTTTTCTAAACACGGCTGATAAAGCTTCTCGCTATTTCTCTGCATGAAGAATAATATATTATTAACACTCCTATACTCGCGCGAAAATTACTAATTCGTGTACTTTGGACAGTGCGCGTCTCTGTGATATTTTTATTGTGTATTTTAGGCGTTATTGGAATTTATTTTATTATTAAATTGTTAGTCTCAAGTATATAGAAAATAACTTATATTTTAAGGTGAAAATTGACTCTTTAAGCGTTAGATAATTAGTAATTGAGTCTGATTAATAAACGTTTTGGGAAAAAATGGTATTTATTCAAAGAAAAAGATACAATTGAGTGAAAAAACTCCAGAAAATATTTTTTCATCAACTTCATTCAGTTTTAACAGCCATTTAATTCAGCCACCTCATTGATGCTCGGTCTGTCAAACATATGCGCGAGTATAGGAAGGTTGAAAAATAACCCAGTTGGTGACAGCAAACCAACGACGATGACACTACGGTGTCCGATAGAACTTTAAACTCAACCTTAATGCCAACCCGGATTTTCTGTGGGCTTCAGTTTGTTTTTCATTCGCCAAAACTTTTTCCCCCTTTTCATCGTCCTTGTGTATGTGGCTCTGAGTGTGGGTTGACACCGATAAATTGGCTACTAAATATTTTAACCTTGTGACAGTGTCTAGAAGAGTGAGTCACGTTTGCTCTATTAACCGTGTCATCGATTTACCCCAGAAGCAGGTTCCGGTTCAGTGAGTAGAAGAGAGTAACAGCGTTAGAGCACATCAAAGCGAAACTTTTAGATTCGTTTCAACTTTGGGGGATTTAGATGGCTTGCTTCAACGGGTTGGTAGTTTTAATCTAAAATAAATAAAATAAAGTAAAATTAACTCTCCCGTTCTGAAAATCCAAAACATTTGACAGGTAGGGGTAGGGGTAAAACGGACATGTTAAGAAGACTTTCAATTATATCTTTGGAAACTCATGTTTCCCAAAAATTTGATGCAGTTTCTTGCAATTCAATATACTGTTCTTCTACCTGGTCAAATCTTTTACAAAAAAGTATTTTTCAATGTTTTTTATTGAAATTAAAACAGACCGAAAAGTACAACTGTTTTTTCGATGCGGGTAATATGGACATATTGTGGGGGTAATATGGACAGGTTTGTAGTATATGAAGCGTAGAGGTTTATCGATCGCGAGAGGAATAATTTTATTCAACCGAGATCTGAACTCATCACGAATGTCCTTTAAATGATGCAAAAATCTAATTAATCCACCTAGATCTGATATCGTGCATTTCAGCCGTATAAACGGACAGACCCTCAACTATTTGCCTTTGTTTCCAGTCAACTTCTGAACAGTTCACATTTGACGATTTTATTTCCATTTATAGACGCAGAGCATTCTTTAGGAATAGATTAAACAGACTTTTCACAGTCCATCTCACTCCCACTGGTAACTGTCCGTTTTACCCCATTAGTACAATAATTTAAATTTTCCACTTAAAAATTAATTTTCTTTTCCGTACATACCTAATATCGCTTCTCCGTTAACTCACAAACCGAAATATAACCATCAACGAATTGAATTTTGATATCAAATCATTCGAAATGCCTAATACAGAAGCAGCTACAATTACATCCACACGCGGAATCATGACGGATTTTCGGTTTTTGTTTCCCTGTTCCACCTTTTATTAGTATTCATTGCCATAAGGCGGCTTAAATATTATAGAATAACATGTAGAAGGTGTTCTCAATAACAGAAATTTGAAACTTAAAATTTGACTCGATTATATACAGTGAAAAGAAATCAAAAACTGTATATAATCGAATCCGCGCTATATTTATAACATTAAAGTTTATTTAAGTTGAAAATGAATCGCTCGGAATTTGAAAATAGACAAAAGCCTATATTTTCCAAGAACTAAATTTTGCAATTAAAAAATTATAGGAGGTTGTGTTCGAGACACGACCGCTTTGTTGACGTAGAACTACGCTGTAGTTTAATTCAAGTCGCTTGTTTATAACTGCGGATATTATTTAATAATGCTACGAAAATTTTGAAATAATCATTCTACCAGTTTGGTAGCCCTGAAATGTTTTTTTATTGTAGAATCATTTAACGATGATTGTTTTTGATTCATTCTTGTGCTCGCAGAACAATGCATGCTCGAGATAAGCGCAGCTGTCATCCTTAGTGGAAAAAATTTTGCTACTGGCAAGCGAAACCATACACATACAAAGTTTTAGAACGACATTTACTTTATTGGTAACTAAATAAACGAAATAAATTCTATCTGTTAATCTCAACAACATCGAAAAGAATAGCACTGCTTCATTATGATCAAGATTAGTGCAAATGCAATCCTAGTTGGAAGCAGTTTTGCGACTGGCACGTGAGCCCAAATACAAACTTAACATAACTTATTGAACAACTTGGTATACCCCAAATAATTTATTGGTGCACAACCTTAATACCTGCTTCACCATAGTGTCAGTTCAATGCATTGATGAGAGAAAACAAACAATGTTAACTGCTTGGAAAGGCTAAATATTTGCCTCAGCAGAGATTCATTACCAATACCGTAGCGTAGATATTTCCCTCCCGCTATCTCCCCTCCTTGTTTATATCATTGCATAATTTGCAACACCAAACAATCGTCAATCATAGCATAAAAACATAGGCGATTGTTGCATCTTTACAGTGCCAATGCACACGGGAGCAGATACAAATGGGGTTTCAGCGTAGCGAAGATGCACTATTTTTACGTACGGGTTATGAAGCACGCAAATAGCAACTAAATATACAGACTTATCTCCGTTTTGCGCTCTTCTCAACAGAAGCCCTTTCTGTTAATATTGCCAGTCTAGATAAGCTTAGCTGTCATCCTTTGTGAAGAGAGTTATTTTATTATTATTATTATTTTCTTATTTCTTATTTTCTTGGTGAGCGGACGATAACCTAGCTTGATGATTCCCCACACAATTTTGCAGCTCAGAACTTTAATGCAATGACGTCAGTTTGTTGCAATGATTACAATGCCAGAAGCATCATCGAGTGAGTAATTTGGTCGCGTCCACAGCTCACTCCGAAACGAAGACATGTGATGACGCAAAACAAGGAAGAACAAGCGCTATTCATTGCTTTGAATACAGAACGATACTAAAAGTTTGCCTTCCTTCCTTGCTTGTGACTTCAAACTTCTTCAGTTAATTCGTCTCTAACCTTCAAAAAGGCCCTTGGAAAACTTCACTTTATCCGTAATCCTTAATCCTATCCTTGAGAAAGGCATTCGATCCCCCACCATCCAGCTCGCCCAGCACCGATGTTGTTCAGTCGATTTCCTCACGAAGAATGAAAGTTTGCCTAAGCGAGATCCACTGTTTTTACTCTATGCATATATTCCCTTTCGTTCTTCTTCTTTTCCTTCGTTCACGGAGACTTTACATCTTACGATTTCCCCTTCGTTGCTCGTCGATAAGTTACTCGTTATTGACAGCTCTGTTCGGGAAAGCACACAAATGGATAGAACAAATATATGGGAAAATGGGATTGCTTCCAATTTTCATCAATTTAAACCATATACAGACTATGGGATTGTAATGTAAAGCATATCAAACAAATCTTATGGAATTTCCGATTCGTTTGGCATGTACATCGCCAAAATCCGTTCGCGGCAAAAATTGTTATTAACGTTCAGTTTATTTCACAAAAACGTGACCTGTTTTCTGATTTGGCACCCTTAATGAAAGTTTTACGTCAAAATCGAGGGGTTGTATCCGAGACACGACCGCTTAGGACATAAGACAACGTAATCTTGTTTTTTGGAAATTTGTTGCTTTATCATTTCGGATATTATTTGCGAATACGTCGAAATTTCATAAAATGTTCCTGGGACACTGAAAAGGTTTAATGGTTTTGTAGAATCATTTCGAAGCAACGATTGTTTCTTGCCTTTGCGAGAACAATTTATTGCTTTATATCAATGCACGAGTATTTTACGAGAATCATATCACGTGCATCGCCATTCAACAAGCATCTAATACGGGCGCAGAAAAACTTTGAGAAATTTCCTCAGAGGAGATGCATTACTTATACGCTAGCGACAGCTTACTTGCTTCGCAAATATTCTGTTTTCCCTATCTCCCTTCGTTGTTTCTATTATTCTTCTTCTTCTTTTCCTTTATTTACGGAGACTTTAAATCCAACGATTCATTAGTCTCCGACTGTTTCTATTCTAGCGGCTGCATAAGTTGCTCGTTATTGATAGCTCTGTTCGGGAAAGCACACAAATGGACAGAACAAATGTATGGGGAAATGGGGATGCTTCCAATTTACATCAATTTAAATCATATACAGACTATGGGATTGTAATGCATAGCATATGAAACAAGTCTTAGAAAATTTCCGCTTCGATTGGTATGCAATTCGTTGAAATCCGTTCGCAACAAACATAGTTATTAACGTTACCTTTATTTCTTAAAAACGTGACCTGTTTTCTTATTTGGCACCCTTAATGAAAGACGTAGTCCTACGTCAAAATGCACAGAAAGAGAATAATAGAAAGGCCGAAACTGAAGTCAAATCATTTGTGAAGAAATTCTTTAATTACGTAAAGTCTAAGCTCAAAAGCAATAACTTCCCATCGCAGATGCATCTCGATGGAGATATGGGGAATTCTTCGAAAGAAATTTGTAATCTCTTTACAAATTTCTTCCAGGAATTATTTACCATTTTCTTCGGAAAATCGCGATCGGGACTGCTTTCAATTTTTACAAGAATATCCAAATGACATATCGATGAACCATCAACAAGAAATGTGCTATGCATTATAGAAATTAGACGGAACGAAAGGGCCAGGACCAGGAATCTGGCTGATGAACTCGCCCTTTCCTTACATTGCATTTCCAATATGTCACTACAAACCAGAAATGGAAACCGAAGAGGTCTTCCAACAAGTGAAGAATAGAATACGTGTATGCAACATGGTTTCTTCAAAGGCATCTCAACTGCGACTAATCTGTTGACATTTGTGACTTTTGTTTTGAATGCAATGGAAAATGGCAAACACGTAGAAGCTCTTTACATTGACTTAAGTAAAGCATTTGACCGCATCGACATTCCATTAATATTGAAGATTAGTAATGAAATGTCGATGAATAACATTGGAATGGAACAAGGACTCTTAAATTGACTATATTCTTATCTAACAAATCGTGAACAAATTGTTCATTTTCAAAATTCTCTCTCAAATCCAGTAAAAGTCACTTTGGGAGTCACCCTATGCAAAATATCAGCTCAATCGGACTCAAGGGAGAGTGGCGCAAAGCGAACTTTTTTGATGCCAAATGTCTTAAAATTTCATGAAACGTCGAGATGAAATTTTTTGAGATCACTGTAAATCTCGACGTGTCATGCAATTCCAAATCATTTGGCATCAATATATATTATCGTATATTATCGTGCAAATCAACATTTCGTAGCAAGTTCCGAATGAAAAATTGAGATAACTATTTGTATTGGAACCCAAAACCATACTTTTCGTTTCGTATTCCGAAAAAAGTGTGCCGATTTTTGACAGAAATTTTTTTTTTCGAAATGACACTATATCTCGACGTCTCATGCTATTTTAAGACACTTGGCATCAACAATTTTTTAACGCATTTCCATATCTTATATCTATATAAATAAAAATGTAAGGCAAAATCTGTTGGTAAGCGGAAAACCCGAAGAAGGGATGGTCCGATTTTAGTCTTCTTTATTTTGTTGTATTCGTCTCTTCCCGTAGATCAATATAGCGAAGAGAAAAATCGGAAAATTCGGAAAATTTAATTCCCATATGTTCTACAATTAGCTAAGCGTTGTTAGTCCATTTGATGGTGGCTCTAACGAAATTGATTTTTGTTCGAAAGTGGAAAAGGATTTTCAGACGGAATAAAGCATTCCTATATCACCTTTCTATATAAACAAAAATGGAATGCCAAATGTGTGGGTTCAGCTGTCTTTATTTTGTAATATTCTCTGTATGCAACGTGTATTCCATGCAACGGAGAAACATGTTATTTCCAAATGCTTGAACAATCTTGAACGAGAATTGTGTCTGAAAATAATTTTATATTATAAGGGCGAATTTTTGTAGAAGTACTGGACAATTTATAGTAAAAGGAAATTGTAAAGGGTCAAAGTGTAATCAATCAATGAAGAGTTCAGTGATTGGACTCACTAATGTTCACTTAGTAAGAAAACGTGGATGTTTGAAAGTATTCATATCAAAAAATCTATTTAGGGCGGGACGAAGTTCGTCGGGTCAACTAGTAAATAAATAAATAAATAAATAAATTATTAATTAAATAAATTATTAAATAAATAAATAAATAAATAATTAATTAAATAAATGAATAAATAAATTACTATTCAAGACGGATGATTCTTCGCAATAGAAATTTCTTCCAGTTTGCACAACATATTCTAGGCCTGTTATTCTGCATGGAATGGCACTAACGAAGTAGAAGAATGAAGAATGAATTATTTATCCACACACATATCAGCAAAACTGAAGCAGCGTGACACCACTTCCAATCAACCTTGATCAGATCCCCCCCTCTCCCTCTCTTTTCGTTGCATATTCTTCCCAACATAATGAAGATTTTTCATTAAGAGCACTTGTCCACTTATTGTCTGTGTGCTTTTCTTCCTCACAGCTGAAGATGGCAGAACGTGATGCACGGACAAGGATCTGCGACCTAGCCACAAGCCACAAGATTTTCTTTCAGATCATTATAAAACGAGACATGGAAAGCGTCATAATTTTTCTTTCATATTTCTATAAAGGCGAGTGGTGATATAGAATGTTGACTTAGCTACATTCAACGTTCAAAGACAACCTAGAATTAATGAAGAGGGAAGGATAGTGTGCGCTCCGCACATACGGAGGATGATGGTCAAGTGTAAAGCAGATTTTTTTTTTTTATTCCTAGTTGATTATTCTAGAAAAATTAGAACTAGTATGCCATCGATGACGTTATTTTGTTCTGATAGCCCGATTCTTTTTCTGGTTTTACCCCGTTTCACACCTTACAATCATTCCGCCGAGTCCAATAGTTTCAGATTGCAAGCTTTTTAATTTCTTCGGAATAAGAATTCGTGGCTCATAAATTAAACATGGGCGCATTCACTTGGTGACTGTGGGAGGAGTTCGAGGCGCGATTCAATGCTCCACTCACTGGTGCCTTTTTAAAGGATACGGAGTATTCAAGTTGAAGTAAAAGTGTGCTGCAAAATGGTAAAGTGAGCGAAGTAATGTATTCTATGAAGAATATTTCCTTCTTTTTTTCTTGCAAAGGTTATAGCTATCCGCCGAAGGTTAATCTTGAAGAAGCAGCCAAGAAAAAAACGAATTCATTCCATTTCTTATTTTAAAATTCCACACTCATCTCGCGCTGCGATGGAAAAGTTTTTCACTCTGCACCAAATCGGATGTTAGGATGAGTTGCAACTCGTTTCTTTTGAATAAGCTGAGTATTCATTTAAAGGGATTTTTCTTCGGGAAGTTCGGCTACTTTTCTGCTTGTAGATCAATGCAGAAAAAAAAGGATCAAAAACATGCTCGCGGGAATCATCTAAGTCAAAAAATCAAAATTTAAGCGAATTGTCAAATCTGAAACAACTTGATGAAGGATTCCTACCTGCGGCATGCGTCAATACAGTGGGACCAATTGATTCCACCGTATCGTTTTAATTCCAATTACAATATTTATTAGGAACCACATTGACGAGGTTCAACACTCCACCGAATATAAACCACAAGCGGAGTTGAACTATTTTTATCCGAGCATTCATTGTATGTGGACTTTCGATGTAAAATATTCAAAATAAAACGTTATCATGGTCTGTCGGATGAAAAAAAAGTCAAATTGGCAACACAATAAAGTGTTCAGCTGAAATAAATAATGCATCTGGATGAAAAAAGAAGAACGTAATACGTCGTGATTATCCATTAAAAATTTAATATGTTTGGGATGGAACCAGCCGCCAATCGAAGGGGACATCTGTAAATTGTGTTGTTTATTATAAGCTAATGGCATTCTGAGGATACATGTGCTACCCATACTGTCATTATCATTGGCTATCATATCCCATTAACTAGCATTCATTTCATTATTTAATGAACGACCAAATTAATTGATGTCAGACGAGGTATATTGTGTCATTTTATGTATTGGCAGCTGTGTGAAATACCACATTTTATATGCCGAGGGACCAGGGTAAAAAGTGTATACAATTAAAGGAGTAACTTAGGTTTTTTTTCTCACCATATCTTGAAGAATTAGAAAATATATTATGTTATTGGTGGTTACTGAAACGAGTTATATTCATTCACGCCAACTAATAAATTTTGCATTCTCGTTGAAACTATTTATACTCACAACTATTTCCTTTGAAAGGTTCGTTCCAACGATATGGAACGAACCGGATCCACCATAGACATCATGGTGATTCCATTCAATACATTAACACTCAATCGTCGCAAAACTATATCCTCACAATCCACTCGAAGACCTCTTTCGAGCGGAGGGCTCCCATGGGATAGCGCATTCCAGCCGCTGGGAAAAAACCCTGCGCCGAAAATCATCAAACCGGAAATAATCGCACCGGAATCGATTGCGAAAGTGGACCTGTTCCGTCGCATCAGCAGCAGTCAGAAAACCCCACACTCTGATATGGCCGTATAAAATTTCACCCAAAATTGAGCATTTTGGTTATCGAACGCAACGAGAGCGGGTGGACAATTCTGTGCGCCAATATTTGCTGCCGGTCAAATGCGGCACAACCTGACGGCGGAGCTGGAGACCCCAGCAGCGTCCGTGAGAAGTGGTTCCGCAATTTTAGGACGAGCAACGATTTTCCAGTTCCGCGCTGGAGGCGAATTTATGATCGGTTATGGGAATCACGCTCCGTCAGTTCGCCGAGTGGGTTCGAGGAGGCTTTGTTTTATTTCCTTCCGGCTTGGTTTTTAGAAATATATGTGAACGTTTTCAATTTTTGTCTTCCGGAGAGGGACAACGGTAGATGTTGACAGAGCTGGTCCTAGGCAGGACATATTTTACGATACTTCCTGATGGTGGTGGAATGAAACAACTGTTTTAATAACGATCGATGTCAATGATTCGGTTTGTAAGAAAAAAAAATATCATCGGAAATTGAAGTACTAAAAAAATATTGAAATTTAGAAAAAAAAATTTGGGATTTAGAAATTCAGTACTACTTAAATTCATATTTGTGTTTCTATGGCTTTTCTAGATATGTGTGTTTTTTTCAGATTTTTTTCAATGTTGCGTGGTACAAAAAATATTTTTTTATATTTCCTGGCCTGGCTGGGTAAAGGAGTAAAAAGTGCTCCTAAATTAAATCACCAGCTGTATGGAAAATATTGTATAGGGTACTAAATATCAAAGTTTGACAGTAGTACCATATATTTGAGTTATTATATGGTACAACATAGGATCTATGCCTTTTGGTTTTTTTTCCACGCCATTCTCAGTAGCTTTGAGACCAGAATATGAAAAAAAATATTGAAAGTACATCTACTATTACTAGTACATCTAATCTACTACTACTAGTACATCTAAGTACTAAGGTATATCAATCAATATTTTTAAAAAAAAATTTCATGAAAAAATCTAAAGCTAAAAAAAAATTTAATTAATTTTAATTTTAATTTCAAATTTATTTTATTTTTTTAGAGATTCAGTACTACTCTAGTTTGTATTCAAATTTCTTCCTACGTCTACTCTAGGTATGTTTGATTTTCTTCAGAATTTGTAGAGTGTTTTTCGCGGTACAAAAACAAAAATATATATTTTCAGACATTTCGAAATTTTGAAAAAATATATTACAGGTCGGACTCGATTATATATAATCGCAATTTCACTTTTAATGTTAATTTTCGAATCCAATACATAATCGAATCACAAAAAAGCTATTTTCTATTAATGTTTGACATTCATACATTAATGAAAAAATTGTTTTTCTTGAGCTTCAATTATATATATAGGATTTGAAAATAGTTGTTGAAAAAAATGGTCGACTATATATAATCGAGTCCGACCTGTACTTTCAGACCCACTTTTGCTCTAATTTTCATTGAAATGCGTTCGAATGTGTTGGTTTTTTCCACATATAGCGTAATTTTTTCTTGAATTTTTAAGAGGATTGCGCAAAAAAAATTGTTTGGCCTTTGGGAATTATTAATTTATTTTGAATTAAGAGACTCTGTACTGCTCTAATATTTATTTAAATTTTGTCGGTATATTTAGAGCATTGCGCTATACAAAGATTTGTTTTCTCGTATCTAAAAAATATATGAGATTATATTTACATTGGATTTGGATGGTTTACCAAATTCATAGGTGTCAGCAGTATGATAGAGTTCTGTGAGAAAAAATAAAATCCTTTTGGAAACATCAATCGGATTAAAGAAAATAACCCTTAAAAAAATCCAAATTATTGTTATTTTTTTTTTATTTTAATCTTACAATTTAAAACCACGAATACAATAAAGTAATCGATTTCAAGAAAATAAAAATAATAATGCGGACGATGAGGAAATTATTTTTGTGTCTCACAATGCTCTTTAAAATTCAGGGAAAAATTACGCAGAATTCTCACAATTATATATTTTTTATAAATTTCGAAATGCCAGAAAACATAATTTTTTTTTGCACCGCGTATTTAATTTTTTATTATTAGATTTTTTGATGAAAAAACTGTTTGAAGATATTTATCACTACACGTTAGTAAGATGTACTTTCAGTATTTTTTTTATTATTTTTTCAATGCTATTAAGAATGGCGTGAAAAAAAAACGAAAAGGTACATTTTTTGAAAAGTTTCTGGGATTAAACGCCTTAAGCGTCGGATTTTTTTTCCCATTCGCTCCACGAAAAAATTACGACAAATATCCTTGAAAACTATCTGCCTTTCGTTGTCCATTGTTCAGATAGTTTCTTCTGCTGCTATTCCAACCTATGATGTTATTAAACCATTAACTTTGGATAATGGAAATCCAAAGTGCCCAACGATTTTATTTTAGTCTAAACAATGTCCGTGATTGATGAAGAAAGGGGCATGATAGCCGATACCTGCTAGCTGCTACTTTCCTAATTATTTTCTAGCTTTTAGCACATTATCTGTATTATTATTAAAAGTTTTAACTTATTTATTTGCTGGTTTTTATTACATTATCTATAGCATTAGTATATTTCTCTATAATAAAACCATACAACAATATTTTTTTTAAATTTTTATTTCTTACCTTATTTTCCTCGGATTAATTTTAGTATATACTGTATGTATTCTATTAGTCAAATCATTTCATATAATAAGGATTTTGAGGGAATTGCGAAAAATACATTGCACCTACCCTACAGACATTTGGGACTGCGGCCATCTTGGATTTGGATTTTTCATTATCTACTGTATTCTAATAGAACTTTCGAGTGCTCTCATTCGACACCCATATTGATGAGGGTTTAAAAAAAATACACTTTGCACCATTTTGTGGTGGCATTGATGAGGTTTTGAAGTAATATGTGGTCCGCCATTTTGTAGCGGCCGCCATCTTGGGTTTTCAAGATCATGAAGTACGCTGTTTTTTAGTGACTGCAGAGATAAAGGTGTGTTTCAAATTTCAGATCTATCGGTCAACAGGAAGAGGTTCAAATTTCGATAAATGTGAGAAAGCGCTACAGACATGTTACAAACATACAAACATACAAACAGGGCAAGCTAAATAAAACCGTTTAGAAAATCAAATTTCGGACAGATTGAATTAAAATTTCGGACACTTTATTTTGGGCCTGATTCTCGAATACACTTCACGGTGGAAACGAAATAAACGGCATGCATTGAACCACGTTTTACGAGTTAGTGAAGTGTCGAAGATAATAATGAGTTTTCAGGCAGAATGAGCACTTTTCAATTAGAAAATCATTAATGAAAATTAACTTCTCCGTATCAAACTGGTATATAATGTGAGTGGAAAACTTTGGAAATGGAAATCGAGCACATTGCGAAAATTGTCCAATTTCAAACGCTTATTGCTTAGTCATTTCATGACGGATTGATGAAATTTTTGCGTCAATCGATTTCGGCACTCCTTTAATTTTTTTTATATTGAATAAAATAATATATGTCATGAAACTAACTATCGAACAATTAAAAAATCTCAACCCCTATACTAATGGAAATATCTACTTTTAATTGGTCGAAACTGACGACACATGCGGCGGTTCCCTAACAGCGACATCAAAATCAAGCAGCCTGGAAGAAATTGACATTGCAAATATATGCAAGTCGGGGGCATTTTTGTATGGCAAGTAGGGTGAGTGATACGTTTAATTCTAGCAAATAAAATTTAAATTTGAAACTTTAATGTTGGTTGTTTCGTGAAATTTCATATCAGTGACCGATCGTGTGCTGTGAAAAATTTAGCACAAGTGTAATTGTAAAATTGTATATGGTAGCAGTTGTGTTAAAAATTACTGGATATATGAAAGGATTCATTTTAGTTTAAGCTGTCTGTTCTGTTGTGTTCATTTTCACCCAAGGAAAGGTCATGCGAGAAAAAATTGGAAAAGTGGAAAATATTCAAAAAAGTGATTTCCCATATGCTCTACATATCGTATTAGGTGTTGTTAGTCCAATTAAAATTCGAATTGGGTTGAATGAACACTCAGAAAGTAAAAATTATAGAACAATATTACTTTTTCCGTTTCAAATATGTTTTCTCTATAATCAAGCAACATGTTTTTACTGATGAGAAATTTCGATAATTATGTTTGGCATTGGTAATTGTCGTATATTACATTGGTGAGTTTTTTTTTCTTTATTTCATCCATACATAACACAGGAGGCATCTCGTCTAGGGTCACAGAGGGAGGTTTTCATCATATATTAAACCACTTCGGCATCTTTTATTTGATACGCACCACCCAACGATTGTTTACCATACTTTTGTCATCATCACTCGGTAAACACTGTTGGAATGAACAAACAATACCAATACCCAACAACCAAACAAAAGTGCCCTTTTCAGGGCCACCAAATCATTATCAAAGAGTTTAACGATGTAACTCTTCAAACATATCCAAAATCAACATATAGCCCAACGGAATCCTACGTCAACTATGCGGTCGTGTCTTGGACACGGCCCTCCTGTGATTTTTTACATTGTATTACATTACGAAAATTACATAACACTTTTACAATTACATACCAAGCAATCACAGTAAACTGTTAACGATGATGAGAACTGATAAAACACGGGAGAAATTTAAATATTTATGAACGGGTAAATTCTACGTGCTCACGCTAAGTAAACGTCATACACAAACGAAAATAAGTAGTTCTGTTGGATTTTTTCCTACTGTGTGATAATTCAAATGTAATTCTTAAATGAAGTGATAGTGAAACCAAAGGATTACTCTAAAGAAGCAATTGTGATATTAATTTTATAGTTATATCATCAGTGCATTAAGCATTTCAAGATATTAGAACAAAGTGTCCGAAATATGATGTTGTCCGAAATATAATTCAGAACGGTAACTAGCACACGAAGCCAGCGAATGGCATGTACATTTCACGACTACAAGATCTGGGCAGTCGATTTTTATCAAGTGCATTACGGAATTCGGAACCCCCATCATTACGGTCGGACCGTCCGACGCGAATCTTTTCAGACGATCCTTGTAAGGAATTTCGTCCATATGAAACTGATCAATTGTTGGATTGTAAATGCTTTCATGATCAAGGGCACCAAGCGATACTGGAGCGTAAAAGTCATCTTGTACCTTCATGTTTGAAACTTTTGGTGAAATTATTGGGCTCGTTCTCTTTTTCTTGAAGGGTCAGACGGACCCCTGGCTACGCCCCTGATTGCTGGTCTAGCCACGGCAACCGTCTGGGGTGGGTCTTGCAATGACCTCATTCGTTGAGAACGGACAGGGTCGTTTTCTATCACGGTCACCTGAAAATCTTCCAACGAATCGCAATTTTCGTACACACTATGGCTACAGGGTTATGTTCTTTTGTGGTATTCAATTAACAAAGTGGATACAAGCAAGCGGAAAACAAGCAAAGAACATAGAAATGTGTTGAACAGATGAGATATATACAGCTTAATTTAGTAAGACCTTACATAGATATATTTTAGGGAAATTCGTAGGGAGTGTTTGATTGTGGTGTGTGTGTGAGTATACAATATATTTAGCATTCATAACTTGCGTATTTATTCACTCCATTCATTGAGTACTCTTTGAATCGTTGCGGCCGTGATGAACGATGCCAGCGTTTCTTGGCTCTTAGCCCGGGGAGTGGTACCATGTGCACAAAATACACGCGAGTGACTAACGACTAAATCGAGTGGAGTGTGACGGAACTTTGGGCGGTCACAGATCTAGGTCCAGTGTTCAAAATCACTTTTAGGTACGAATTCAGCCTAACAAAGACCGCCCGCGCACTCACGACCTAATTACGTTTTTTTTGCCCGTGGACCGATAACACATCACTCCATTTGACGGCTCCACTAGACCTTGGCTAACTTGTGGTGTCACTAGTGGAGTACCGTTCAAGATCTCAAGGATCTTTAACTTTAACTAGTTGAGAGAACTTTTCTTACGAAACGCCAAGCCACGTGTAGCGAGTGACTAGCCGCGATTCTTCACTCCTCCGGGCGCACAACAAGACCAAAAAGCCCCGATAATGGTCCCCAGCATCCTTATATACCATTCTGGGGACGCAGCATCCAACAATAGCCAGTCATACACAGATCGCCACGTACGTTCCCGCCTTTGCGAAGCGGCAACAACAGCAGAGATGACGATGACAGCAGCGAGATACAATTTTATTTGACGAGGTTGGTATTGTGGCATAAATTCAAATTTTATAGCAAGAAATCTTGTTTCCTTTATATTTATTAATTTGACAAAAAAAAACGCGAACAGAACTAGCAACTAACTATACAAAATAATATAAACAACGCCAATGAACAATACCAACCTTACGCTAATAAACACTCAATATTTGACACTCAAACACGTAACATGGAGTATTTACAAATATTTCATGTTTAAACATTTACTGACAATTTGAACCATTTACAAAAGTTGAATGGGACTTATTGTAACCATGAAAGCGTTGGTTACATGTTGCATTGTTCAAATGTAAGAAATTTCACACGCGGAAAAATCTGTACCAATCTGTACTTTTTGACGAAAATCTGTACCGTGTTCCGTACAGAATCTGTACCAAAAACAACGAAAAAATCTGTACCTTTTCAGATAAATCTGTATGTGTGACAACACTGCTGGGAAAGTTAGTGCCATCTGTTTGGGAGCTGGTTCGATGCCTTGCGCAGGACCCTATCCTGCGTTTCTTCGACCTGGGGCTGTCGGTGTTTTCCTTCCTGGGTTTATAATTTTGGAGTGAGTAGCCACTGAATAACAGCACCAACCTGATTTATGCACTACAGTCCGTTTATTTACATTCAATAATTCTACATATATTTACAGGTAATTTAAATAGGACATTAAAAATTCGACCGTTGCAATGGCCGTATTTCTTCCAATTCTACCTCTATAAACCTTCTATATTTCATCTTCCTTTGTTTTTCTTATGATTTCTTGTTTGTCTTCCTTTCTCCTATATCTTTCTCTCTTTGTTTTGTATCATGGTTTTTTTGTGTTGTTAAATTTCAGGTTCCCAAAGCCTACGAATGTCACCCATGCAGCAAGTCATAAAAGTAGGTATTACCGATGTAAAATATTCTCGAGTTGTTCATAAATCAACACCATCAAAGAAGTATTGCAATACTGAGAGCATATGAGAGCTCCATTCGGTACTAAACTTCTATTTATGCTTATTCCAAATAAGAATGAAACATACAGTTACTCGAGAGTACCAGGTGAGAAATGCTGGAGGCAAGATTAGATGACGACGATGTTATGCGTGTTTCTCCCGGGGACCACAAAGGACACTCTTCCGAACGCAGATGTGAGCCTTCATCCAGGCCACCTTCAACAAATGAAAGGACTCCGATCGTATGGAATATGGTGGATGAGAAAAACGGATAAACATACCCGTCCATTATTTTCATAATTATTGTGAGAAAATCTGCATTAGAATAAAAGCACTGCAGCAAAAGTCGCTGCTGGGAATTGGACTGCTGCCGCCATAGTCATCGTTGTCGTCGTCGCGGTAATATTGCTCATACGGAGGCACCACAACCATCGGCGGCAGCATTATGACTTGTGATAGGAAAGTTCTACTTGTGCATGCATAATATGCAGATGTGACTTTGCTCGTAAAACGAACAAGTGGGAGGGGGGAAGCCCGGGATCGTGTGAGGGTATGAAGCTGTCGGATGCTTTTGTCAAGCTCGAAGCCATTTTCCGTCAAGTTTCCCTTCGTTGCTCATTTTTAATGAGGATTATTCCCACTCTTCGCACACACAACATATACCGACACAAGGACAGGCAACACAAACAATGGAACCCAAGAAATCAAGCATGTTTTCGCATTGCGCGAACGGGAACGTTGTTTTCCATATTTTAATCATTTCTGTGCTCGGTTGCTTCGAATGTAAAGCGATGACTTTCTAGAGCCTAGGCTTCAATTGACATCCAAACATAAAATTCAATGCTTTGATGTCTGTACTCCAACCAGCGTGCACAAACAGACGATTTTCGTCTCATGGAGATATTTCTGAACATGTGGTGACCATTAAAAGAAAAAAAGCTGGGTTTTAACAAACCGAGTAAATTCACATAAAGAGAGAGGTCATTTAGAAAATCATACATCAAATGACATTCCTTCCGAGCAGTTGAATCTGTTTGGAACCGCAAACTGCATTTCAGTATTTTATTTGGGATCATGAGGCCTGAGCGCACTCTCTGCGAAACACAAATATGTAGTTCAAAATTAAATTGGGTGGGTTTATCAGATGAATGGCTCTCTGTTGTTGAGCTGTGGGTTTGACTCATAAGCATCAAATATATTTTTTTAGAAAAATTTAGAAAAGCGTTAAATCAATTAATGTTTTTTTTAGAATTGAAGGTGAATGTGAACACATCAAAACCACTTAATTCAAAGCATTTGTGTCAACAGTTTTCCAAAACAACATATCTTTCGAGGGGTGAAGTGTCATTTGGGCGTGACACTGGCCACTCATCTTAGGTTCAAAAGTCACTTCACGTAGCTTGAGGGAGTCCTCGTACTTGCTCACAATGAGAAACGATGTTTGTCCAGCCAGGTAGCAGCTTTCCCAGCGGGTCTCCTTCTTAACGCCCACGCTGTGGTGGTTTGTTGTTCATTTGTCGCTCTTTCGTGTTTCCATCATAATTTGCCACTGTTGACGAACGGAAGGCTATTCACAGGCATTGCTGTAAGCCATCCGTTGCTCAGCTCGTTAATTCATCCGGGATATGACATTCTTAATCCTGCAGTCGCCTTGCTGCTTTCTTCTTTTCATGTTATCTTAAAGCTTTTTATTGTCCGCTATGGCGATAAACTGGGAGGGACAAAATACATAAGCAATAAAAATAAACTTGTGGTTTTTGTTTTGTAAAAAAATGAGAGATTTGAAAAATCGTGGTAAGGGGAACGTGAGTGCAGAAGACTGTGATCATTTTCATTATAAATTACATGCTTTGAGTGAATCGTGCTTCGTTCCAATTTCCAGTTTTGTAACACTATTATGTATTACGTTATTGCAAGTACTCAAATTCATCCCATGCTTTGCTCTGGTGTAAGTTTTCACTCGAACCAAAGACATTCATCCGCTGAGTGGCAAACATCACCCGAAAAGCCATTCGATATCCGCTTGAATCTGAAGCATGAAATGGGAAACGATAAAAGCGAGAGTGGCGCGCGCGGAAAAAGCCGCTTTGGGAAACACTTCGTTTGATGCCAAACGAAACCGGAAATACCCTCCCGGGGCCGGATTTTTGTATACGCTCTTATAATTCAATCGCCGCCAGCAGCAGCATTCAACGGAAAGCGAAACTCGTTCATTTCTAGTGCCACTTTATGCAAAACAGAGAAAGCGATGGCAGCGGAAAAATTTGCGAATACTACTCTTCCTTGGCATTAGGCGAGAAAAAATGGAGCGAAAGCTACATCCTGTGAGTGTGTATGTCCTATGTGGAAGAAGAGGATGGCAATCCCGAACTACATACCTATCTAAGCTATTGACTTGAATCTGGTAGTCTCAGCTCTTTATAATGAGATTAAGTCCAATTCTGTCGGAGCAGACTTCTGTTTGGTTCCATTATTCACTCGGATGAAATTAGATTTTGCGCTTGAAATATCGAATCATTGAAACATTGTGACCTTTTGCTCAGAGTTTCAGGTCGACTTTGTGGGTAGGAATGGTATCAAGTGGGTTTAAGGGTGACAGAGTATTAGCTTTAGTGACGTTCGATATTGAATTTCAAACTGAGCCATCTGCTTTTCAGGGCGTGTGTGAAACAGGAAAGTCCTGAAAAATTGAGTGCGTCAAGTTCATCATGTTGTTTTCCATGGCTTACAACATTTACATCAGTAGGGATATATCCATGCTATGTGTCCTAACACTCGACGGAACCTTTCCTATTTACAAACTTCCGACTGAATCTGATTAATCTTCACTTGAGCTGGAGCTTGAGTGGACTAGTATAGAAAATCGGATTGATACTCACACAATATACACTGCTTCGAACTTTTAATGTAGTTCGAAATACGAAATGAACAAATTTATGGAGCCTATCCCAAAACAAGTGCATCACTGTACTCCGATCAATGAATAATACTCTTGCCACTCTACCGACAGCGGCTATGAATTAAATAATTTATATATTTTTGTGTTCATTCAAGCTATCATTGCATGTTTTCATTTTTTAGCCTCGAACCGTGGCGACGCCATATAATGGCAGGTTGCCCGCATTAATCCTATCCCCTTCCATGTACGAGAGTAAAACATTATCGAGCAGAAAGAAAAAGTCGTATTATTCACGCGCAAAATTGAAATATAAAACATGAATGGAGTGCAAAATTGATTCTCGAAAACCAATGCAACCATATTAATGTGTATATCCGCCGTGTCGATAGCGGTTTGGGGGGATTGATTGGCTTACGGTTTTTTTGGTGTTTATATTCTCGCCGAACATGTTTTTAATTCGCAAAAAAAAAACTTGCTCGAAAATGAATTCGATTCCTTGTAAAGGTCGTTAGTTTTTTTTTTTTTTTTTTTTATCCAGTTCATTTATTTGTAAGGCTCAATCGCATAAGCTTTGCGGAGCCGCTAATTCAAGGTTTGTTTATACAAAGTTTCAACTAATTTCTATGTTTAGTAGGATTCGACCGAATACTCGCGGTTTACTCGAGGTTAAAAGGGCAACATTTTTGTGGGACGGGTCAGGTTGGGGATATGGATATGAGGTATCATTGTCTCAACCGAGGGTTGCCGCACGCACTGTAGCATAGTGCATAATGACCAGGGATAGCATCTGGTGTTCGACTAGCTGTCGAGGGTGGGCGACGGTGAGATGGGGGGACAAGACAAACAAACTAATAACGAAAAAGAAAAACACAAAAGCATTAAATACTTATACTAGACCGTTTCACAAACATATAGATCAACTGCATATAGCAGATGTCGCGAGTTCCCAACACGTCTCTAACAGGAACATAGGGTTGTCTTCCTTGGACCTCAAGGGCATTCAAAAGGTACTCTCTGGCTGCGTAATTATCCGTACATTGCCAAACTGCGTGATCGATGTCATCGTAACCGTTTCCACACCGACAGACATTGCTTTGAACAAGATTTATTCTGTGGAGATGCACATCTAGCGAGTAGTGGTTGGACATAAGTCTACTCATTACACGAATGAAGTCACGACTTAAGTCCAAACCTTTGAACCACGCTCTCGAAGAAACCTTTGGAATAATTGAATATAACCACCGCCCAAGACTTCCAGTGTCCCAATCGGTTTGCCAACTCAAGAGGGAACTCTGACGCAGTAATTGGAAAAATTCATCGTATGAAATCTGTCTATCAAACAATTCGCCTTCCTGGGCACCCACCTTTGCGAGAGTGTCCGCCTTCTCATTGCCAGGAATTGAGCAATGAGAGGGGACCCAAACAAAGGTTAACTTATAAGATCTTTCGATCAGTGCACTCATCTGCTGTCTCACTTTTGTGAGGAAATAAGGTCGTTAGTTATACAGGGTGTTAGATTACTCAGTGAAAAAATTTTAGGGTGTGACAGATGGGGTCATAATTGATTAAAAAAGTCACAGAAGGGTTGTGTCCCAGACACGACCGCATAGTTGACGTAGGATTCCGATAGGCTGTCTGTAGTATGCTGATTTTGGATATGTTTGAAGAATTACATCGTTAAACTCTTTGATAATGATTTGGCGACCCTGAAAAGGGCCGTTTTGTTGGGTTGTTTGATATTGTTTGTTCACTCCACCAGTGTTTACAACCGAGTGATGATGACAAAAGAATGGTAATTAGTCGTTGGATGGTGCGTATCACGATAGAAAATGTCGAAGTGGAATGAGTGGGAAATCACTTTTTCGAATATTCCTCCACTTTTCCAATTTTTCTCGTCGCATGAACTTTCCTTGGGTGCAACACAACAACACAACAAAACAAACAGCTTAAGCCGGACGATCCGTTCTCGAGCAGGAATACACATTGTTTTTTTTTATTTATGAAAATTGAATCGTTTCATATTTCAAATCATTTTTAACACAATATAATATACAAGTTTACACTTACACTTGCGGTAAATGTTTCGCAATACATGATCGGTCATTGATATGAAATTTCATGAAGCAACCAACATTGAAGTTCTAAACTTAAATTTTAGTTGCTAGAATTAATCGTATCACTCACCTTACTTGCAATATAAAAATGCCTCCGACTTGCATATATTTGCAATGCCGATTTCTAAGTATCTCCAATTTCGACCAATAATTGCGAATACATGAGCCGCAGCATGTGTTGTCATTTTCAACCAATCAGAAGTGGGTAATTTCGTTAGGATAGGGGTTAAGACTTTTCACTTGTTCGATAGTTAGTTTCATGAGATATATTACTTTATTCAAAGTAAAAAATGGTTATGAGGTGCCGAAATCGATTGACGCAAAAATCTCATCAATCCATCATGAAATGACTGAGCAATGAGCGTTTGAAATCGGACAATTTTCACGATGTGCTCGGTTTTCGATTTTCAATTTGTACCCCAATATGTTCCCAAAAGACGTAATCCTACGTCAAAACTTTCTATGGTTAAATCTCAACTATGATAGCGTTACTTTTTTTGAGCACAAACTGTTTGTCCTCAACTGACTCTGATTGAAAAAGTATGCGAAGGAATGAACCTTTATGAGTCTGGATTGGCACTTTACAGATACGAAGTAGAAAACGCCGCAAGAATTGTGATCTGTTTGCAGGAACAAACTGAATTGACTGCTATACTTCAAATGAATTTTAAGTGTTTTAGTGGTAGCAATTAATCATTAATTATTAATCCCGTCTATTTTTAATAGTAATCTGTAAAAAAAATTGTAAGGGGTTGTATCTAGAACATGACCGCATATTTTCGACGTAGAACTGCGCAATTACATTATGCAATCCATTAATATTATGAATATGAATATTTTTTGACGTGGGACTACGTCTAACCGGAGTATATGGGGGTAAAATGAAAACCCAAACACAGAACATGCAGGAAAAAATGAAAGATTCCAAATGCTCATAACTCGAACATTTCTTACTGAATCGGAAAGATGTTTGCATCAATTGATACGGAATATGTCTACGCTTCTATCGCAATTAACAAAATGTTATTTTTCATTAGATAAACAATTGAATAACTGTGAAATGTCAAGCGTTATCTAAACGCTCTAACTGCCTAGTTTTGATTGGCCCGATTTACGATTTCCCGAACACAGACTTCAAAATCAATGTACCTGCGGGAATCCGCTTAACAAATATACATGCAAGTGGGGGGGGGGGTATTTTTGTTCCAACCGAGCTGTGTTTCCCTAACACGGACTTCGAATCAATGTACCTGTGGGAATCCGCTTTGCAAACACATGAAAGTCGGGTGTAATTTAGTTCCGACTGAAGTGAGTTTCCCTAACACAGTCTTGAAATCCATGAAGCGTGGGGAAATTAGCATTGCAAATTCATGCAGGTCGGGTGTATTTTTCTTCCGACTGAAATTTGTTTCCCTAACACAAACTTCTTATCCATCGAGTGTGGGAGAATTGGCATTGCAAGTACATGCATGTCGGGGGCATTTTTGTTCCGGCTGAAATGTGTTTACCTATTACAGACTTCAAAACGACGGTGTCTGAGGAACTCGGAATTGCAAATACATGCAAATCGGGGGCATTTTTATTCCGATTGAAATGTGTATGTCATCATACCAAACGTGAAAGGGCTGTCATTAAAATTAGTTGCAACGAAGAACATAATTTATCACAATGCATGAATTGACCTCACAAGGCATTACACAATCTTTTTACTCACAAAGCAAATATGTTGAATTCAATTGAATTCGGAAATTGTTTTATTCAATCAAAAATGTAATCAATACAAACAAATGATTGCTAAGCTAAGGTAGTCCCACGTCAACCTTGCGGTTATATCATAGATATAACCCACCCATTTGTTTTTTAGGAATATTATTTTAGAATGCGTCGAATTTTTTGTAACAGATTATGTTCTTCGTTACAAATAAATATGATGAACGTCCTTTTACGTTAGATATGATAACTCGGACTACCAAAATATGTGAACGAAAGAATTGTCAAACGATCATTGTATTTTACATGTCCCTCTGAAATTATTGCACATCTCATGTTTACGTAGTTCTCGAACCGCGAAAGTTCATTCACCTCTAGTATCTGAATTGACGATTTTTCCAGGTTTCTCAGTTTAAAAGTACGTTTTAGGGAAACATATTCCGGTCTGCACAAGCACAAGCGAGTACAAAAGTACTCAATACCAAAAAATACCCCCGACTTACATGCATTTGCAAAACGGATTCCCCCAGGCACATTTATTTTGAAGTCCGTGTTAGGGAAACACAGCTCAGTGGAAAAAAATACCCCTGACTTGCATGTTATGACGAAGCAGATTTCCCCAGGCACACCGATTTTGCAGTCTGCGTTGGGGAAACCGTAAATCGGGCCAATCAAAACTTGGTTGGGGCGTTTAAATAACGCTTGACATTTTACAGTTATTCAATTGTTCATCTCATGAAAAATAACAGTTTATTAATTGTGATAGACGCGTAGAAATATTTCCTATCAATTGATGCAAACATCTTTCCGATCTGGTAAGAAATGTTCGAGTTATAAGCATTCGAAATACGGTCAGGGTTAGCACACAAATCGGCAGAACAAATGTACGGGAAAAAAGGAAGTTCTTCCAGTTTTCGTGGGTTTAAACCGTTTAGAAATTAGTAATGTATATCATATCAAACAAATCTTAGAGAATTTCCGATTCGATTGGTATGCAACTCATGAGAATTCGTTCACAGTGAAAATAGTTATTAACGTGAACTTTATTTCATAAAAACGTGATCTGTTTTCTGATTTGGCACCCTTCCTGAAAGACGAAGCTCTACGTCAAAAAATCAGATAGATATGCCAACATTGACACGAAACACTCGACATTCTCTGGTTTTCTTATGTCGATGTTCATGCATAGAAATCTTTATTTATTAAACCGAACAGAAATGTTAGTCGTTCGGTCGCCTTTTTTCTTTAGTTAATTTTATGAAGCTGAATACTAGAAGAAGCCATCATCATACAGTGCATTGTTAAACATAAGTTTAAGTAGCCTCGGCGATATCATCCTTGTCTGGAACCACGCCATGGAGTACAAATGGGCAAATATAAATTCATTTTGATGAACGATAAAGGCACTAACAGTTCATCTAAGTGAAACCGTTCTTTTGGACCATTTCTGAACATGTGAAAATATTCAAAATGTCATATATCAATATCTTTCTACAAGTGTTATCGTTATATCCATCCGTTCCTTCCAGCGTAATCTGGTTGAAATTCCTTAATTTTTCGTTACATTTCCGTAGAGTGACCTCACCTAAAGACGTGTCTAAAATCGAATTTCAAAAAAGACGGGTGGGTAATGTCGGTGACATAACCGGAGTGACGTAGGACTATACAAAGGGGACAGCTTTTGCTAAATATATATTTTAAATATATTGTTTTATTTTCTTCTCCTACGTGAATTCTACCTATCTACCTGAAAAATGGATTAGTTTACTGTTTACTCTTTATGAACATGTTGGGGGTTCTGAAAAGAACCTTTGGTGTTGTGTTTTTTTACAAACTTGATTTTTGATTTTTTTTCTGAAGGCTTTGTACTTATTGAATGTTCAACGACGCGCTTCTTTCGACGTATACACATATCGTACAATCAAAATGATGGCTATGATAGGGAATGCATAGGTGGTCATCAGCTCGTTCACTATCATATATTCCACTATTGAGCACATTACCGTACCTTAAGCTGTGGTTTCGGAGACGAATGAATTGTAAGATTTGTAGTCTCCGCAAACAAAGTAAATAGATATGAAAAAGAACTGAGCTTTTGGAGACGAACTCTACGATCTGTCGAGAAATTAACGAGCTATAAGCGTTCTGAAAAACCAACAGTAAATACAGGGACGGATGACCTTCGGATTAAAGTCCTTTAAAATAAGAACAGAGCAGCAGGAAATACATAGCTCATCGTGTTGCTCCTTAGTTATTTATTTATGCAATGCAGATGTAACGTCAGTCAATTTTCAACATCAGTTATCAACCAAAGAAAGCAGTTCTTGCTACCGAGAAAATTCGTTAATGCCATCCTGCATACAATGTGTTGTGATTTGAAGCCACTTTTAATTCGGAAACCATACATGGGATTGTGAAAACTGAATGATCAATTTAAAAGACCCCAACCACCAATAAGTTCAAAAACAAGCATAACCAAAAAAAAATCAGTTTATATTATATGTCATATTATGTCACTTTAGAATGCATTGGTATTGTGAAAAACTTTTAATAACTCTTCTTTGAAAGGTTTAATGGCCCTGAAAAGTGCCGTGTTTTACGGTGGCTGGTTTTGCCACCAAAGCAGTCTGTATAAACAAACTTTTTCTTTCTTCTACCTGCTGCCGTTTTGCGATTGCGTTTGCCACTCGCTGAAACTAGTTGTTGCCTTGATGAGCGCCGAACCGAAGCTGCTCTGTTCTTGATGCGGGTTTTCTGATTGTCGTGAGCAGCTTTGCAAGCCAACTCGAGCACACCGACGGTCGAATTTCTATAATCGCTTTTAGGTATACTGGTGCTCCGGCACCAATCCGTTCGGCCTAGTTACCCTTGCGGAGCAATCAGTGAATGCGACCAACAGGGAACTGGAGACCTGCACGATTCGAGTGAGACTTTGCCTTTCCCTTAACTTGTCCTCCTTTGTTACGTCCACACGTACACGTTGCTGCTTGTTTTCTTTTTATGATGTGATGCGATGCGATGTTAATCGATGCCGTACAACCACACTGGTTTACGGTTTGAAAGAAAATGAGATATTTTTTTGGGATCCGCGCGTTTTGTACTTTAGCGGTACACGCTCACAGGATAGAGACACATCGGCAGATTCAGCCAAAGGGGCGAGTCCAACGAGACGAACGAATGAGCGTTAAAAGGCAGCGATGGCAAAAAAATACATTCATTACGATTTGTTCGCTCGTTGGATTCACATGCAGGCTAAAAAGGATCCTTTTCAGGATCACAAAATTATCTTCAATCTAAAGAGTTTATTGTTTTGTTATCACTCGATATCCTCATCTTGTTCGGCTAAACCTATCTGTTTAGCGATTTGTTGCCACTCGCTTTCATAGTTGGAAAATTCCTTCCCATCCAGCTTTGTGACATGTTGTACAGTAAATTACATTCAATCCGACGTGCCGAAGCACCACTCAGTGTCGCATTGGAGGCGATTTTAACCTGTAATTGAACATTTGCGATGACAGTGGTATAGTGTCGACTTTCACTGGTGCTGGTGGGGTCATAATTTGGATCTCTATGTTTACAAAAATGTCTAACTAAATATGTCGCATTACATGTCCGTCCAATTAGCTAAATGTCGAACTAATTGTTACTTAATTGTTACTTAATTGTTACTTAATTGTTACTTAATTGTTACTAATTACTGTACTTTCAATCTGGAAACAATTTAAGAATTGGTGAAAATTGAATAATCAGGAAAGTCCCCAACTACCAATAAGCTCAGAACAACTGCCAAATTCACATACTCATCAGATCCTGGCAAACAAATTATGAAGAAATCAATTTGTGTTTTATTATTATTTTGGATATTATTTTAGAAAGCATTGAACTGTATTTCCTAAACTCTTTTTTGGAAGGTTTAATGGCCCTGATAAGCGCCGTGTTTTATGGAATGGTTTCAATTTAGAAAACTTTGTACTCGTGGTTTTGAAAAAAACCATTTCGAACGCCCTCGATGCCGCCTTGTTCTGGATTTGCCACCAAAGCAGATTGTATAAAGAACAAGCTTTTTTCTTCTGCTACCAGCTGCCGTTTTGCGATTGCGTTTGCCACTCGCCACTCGCTGCAACTATATAACGCCGGCTAGGTGGACTGGTGCACTGGTACTAACGCGCTCGGCCTAGCTACCCTTGCGGGGAACTCCAGACCGACACGGTTCGAGCGGGTTTTGCCTTTCCCTTCACTTTTCCTCCTTTACCATGTCCAGACATGGCTGCTTGGGTTGGTTTGTTGATGTGTTGTGATGCGAACCGATGTGGTGTACGGTTTGGATGAGAATGATCGTTATGGCAGCGGAGCGGGGATTTAAGCTGACTGGCTGACTCGAGAATTACGCATGTGTGAGACTGCGACCAATGTTTCGTTAATTTTTTTTCTTTTTCCTTTCCAATCGTGCTTCATTCTATTTCGCTGCTGCTCTGATTGCCCGTTTTGGTCGGTACGATTTGAGGAGCACAAAATCGACCAATCAAAAATGGGCACATAGTGCATTTTGACAATGCTTGATATTTCACAATTATTCAATTATTTATCTCAAGAAAAATGAAATGTTATTCGTTATGATAGATGCGTAGATATATTCCCTATCAATTGATGCAAAAACCTTTGCGATCTATTGAGAAATGCTCGAGTTATAAGCATTCCAAATCTTGCATTTTTTCCTACTTGTACAGTGCCTAGATTTCCATTTCACCCCCTATATCTTCCGGTTAGACGTAGTCCTACGTCAAAAATCGAACAGATTCTGAATCAGTAAAGCTATCGTATCAATCTCGGACAAGTCAAAAAAAATACTTTCGACAAAATGGCGGGCGTTTGAAAAAAATGCTGAAAAAATTGACTTTTTTAAGACAATATCATTTTTTTTAAATCGTCATATCAAGAAAATATATATATTTTGATGATTCTTGCTGATGTGATATAAAAAGATTTATTCACATCAAATTCGGAATAAATCGGTTCAGTAAAACTTGAGATATCGTGTACGCCAGTTTGAAAAAAATAGTTTCGAGAGAAACAGTTCACTGAAATGACTATAAGTCGGTAAATAATGGGATTTTCGATAAGTGATTTCTAGGGTATATTCTCGAATGTCTGAAACTAAGAAATATGAAAAAAAAAAAATTTGTTTTGATTTTTTATGAATTTCGAAACTAGAATACCACCTTAACACTAGGTTTACGGGACGCGTCATTTTGGGCATTTCGAATTTAATAACGAAAATTACAAAAATTGTTTGCATTTTTATTTTAATTCTTATAATGACTTTTATCCATTGATCTAGGTTAATATATATTGAAGTCTATTTTTTACATTTTTTACATAACACATCCGAAAATCATAGAACACGCGTCTAATTTTCCGATATGCTATGTAAAAAACCCTCAGGTTTCAGGAAAAAATATTTTAAAAAAAACTATGGATGGGTTATACATACGATATAACCGCAAGGTTGACGTAGGACTGCCGTTGGCTTAATAATCAATTGTGTTTCTTCAATTAGCAATAATCCCTAATCGGATGTTCCTCATTGGATACGATATCGCCGCTGCGCAGAGCTAACTGTTGTGTGTATTGATTAAATTATTAATTAAACTAGTGAACGAATGAAACTATTCACGAATTCAATTGCAAACAAATCCCAACTTAAGTAAATTCATGCATTATGGTAATAGTTATCGCAGCAAATAGTTATCAACATTTTGCTTAATCATCAAATGGTATGTGTAGAAGTTCAGTGAGCTGGCGACATGAAGAGATATCTTCCAATGCAGTCATAAATAATCGAACCAAAGCGTTGCATTGTAGACCGTGTTAGCAAAACGAATTCCGGAGTGCAAAAATGCATGGGGGCATAAAAGTATTGCCGACTTAAATGTATCTGAAGTGCCAATTTTCTTGGTTTCGGAAACTGTATTGGAAAAACACATTCCGGTTTGCGCAAATGCAAGCGAGTACAAAAGTACCCGCTGCTTGCGTCTAATTTGCTATGCCAATTTCCCCTGGCTCCATGGTTTAGAAGTCTGTGTTAGGGAAACATTCCGATTTGCAGAAACTATGCCAATTCCCACAGGCTCCATGGGTTTGAAGTCTGTGTTAGGGAAACATTCCGATTTCCAGAAACGCAAGCGAGCACAAATGTACCCGCAGCTTGAATCTATTTTTGCAATGTTTCCCTTGGCTCCATGGTTTTGAATTCTGTGTTAGGGAACATCCATCCATTCCAGCGATCGTCCCTCAATCGTTGCATAATCATAACTGAGTGGATTTCGGAGCGGCACTCGCTTATATACCGATTGGTGTGATTTCAACGGGCTGTTTTGAAAGCAATTTTAGGGCTATTAAAACAAGTTTCTGGATCAAAAAGTGCCAAGCATATAACGCGTAGAAATATTATCTTTCTAATGAAGTGTTTATCATACCATTTGGTTCAGTTGTTTAGGAGCTTTTAACTCTCAAGACCTTGTTCTCCGGCGTAACGCTTTCGTTTTCGAAACTTTGAACACCCCAGTATAGAAATGAAAGACGTAGTCCTACGTCAAAAAAATATAGCGCTCTTGGTCTCGAGACCATGTAAAATATAAAAATCAAATACAATCATGATCACGAGAACAATTTCCAATTTTTGGCAAGTTTGCAAGATAATTTTGTGATAACAAACAAAACTATCACTTTTTTCGGAATTCTGAGAAAAACTATATTGGTTTGGCATGGAATGGCTGTAAATGTGTGTTGCATCAAAATGAGATAGGTATATAAGAAACGTTCGGAAACCTAATGTTAAAGTTGAATTGCTTTCTTTTGATTTTCTACAGTTTTCATTAGAATGATGACAAATGTCCAGCCAGGCCGGGTAAGGAAGTTAAAAGTTCTCCGAAACCAAATCACCAGTTCTATGTTAAATATTGTATGTGGTATCGGATAAGAAATTTTGACTATTTTTAAACCCCTATTTGATCAACCATAGGATATATGATGGAAAACTTGTTTTCAATTTTTTGCTCGCCATTCTCAATAGCTTCGATATAACAAATTTAAATAATGAAGGTGCATCTTACTATGGTGTATCGTGAAATATCATAAAAAAAAATGTTTTCATCATAAATTGAAGTACCGTAAAAGCGGCTATCTTTGATAGCTTTTTTAATCATTATCTAAATGTACATCTCTTGAACGGGTTTTCCCCACTTTTTAAATTTTTAAAACATGTACTGGATATTATAGAATGCATGTACAACAACAAAACCCATCCGTATTGTTTCAAGTTTGCTATTGATTTTGTTTTGTAATCAATGGTCAGTTTTCTGTTTTCGGGTAACTTTGATAATGCTGAAAGGAAAATATTAGAAAAAATCACTATTTTTATTACGATAGATTATATTGAGGTAAAGTTTCATAAAAGGGCTGTTCATAAACCATGTGGACATATTTTTCGTGAGTGATCCCAAGGTGGTCATCCACATTCCACGTGGTTAGAAGACTTTGAATTCCTCTCCCTGTTTTCGACAGTCTTCTAGTTATATCATAAAACACTTTTTATGAATTGTGGACATTTGCAAACTCCTCTTTCCCACTTGACTGGCCACGTGGAATGTGGTCCTTTACGTAAAGTATGAACAGTCCCAAATATTTCTGACAGTCCAAGGGGTCATCCGTAATCCACGTGGACTTGTTTCATTTTGTGATTTTAGGTTTTCTCCACTCTTTGACAGACATTTGCCAATTTCCTTTTCTCTCATAAACCGAAAATTTGTATAGAAGTAGGCAGGCTTTTCCTAAGGAGACGTTTACATTCCACGTGGGCAGTTCAGAATGAGGTGGAAATGGTTCAAGTAAAACACCAAATATAAAGAAACGAGCATTGCTCTAATTTTTATTCAACAAATTAAAAACAAAAAGAAGTTTACAAAAAGCAAATTCAACGTTTAGTTTAAAAGAGTATTTCTTGAAGAATTTATGGTAGGTATAGTAATTAAATCAAACATATTCAGGTTTTGCGTGATCCTGTTAATTTGTCACGACGCTTCTTGATATCTTTGGCAGCCTGATTCGGCTATGAAACATTTATTTGATTTTCAATCCGTTCCAGGTTGCAGAGAGATGGTTCCTTATTCCTTCCTGTTCGTTAGATCTTTCAACGGACGACGGTTACGAGTTGCGAGCTTCGGCACTTTGCTAGTAGATTTGGTCTTTGCTTTGCCTTTAGCATTCGGGTGGCGCACTTCATTGGCATGGGCATCATCTTCGACTTCGGGCGCAGTTTCAACTTTCAGTTTTTTGGCCACCAACTGCTGAACTTGCTCTCCGCTGATACTGGAACCTGGCTGAACATCAATCAATCGACGCTTGCGAGGAATGGTTCGCTCCTCAGCTTTTCCGAACCGCTCTTCTTTCAGCATAATCACTAGCTGTTCTGAGAAGGATGAGTTAGCTGCAGTTTCTCCAGTATTAGACTCATCTCCGCTGCTAGGAAGATTCTTGAGGACTGCTTTTTTGTTCAATGGATGAATTCCAGATGCTTTAAACCCATCTTTTATATTTTTTGCTCCGTTTGCCTGAATTTTCTCCAAAGCCTTCTTCAAAAGTCGAGGAAAGATGTGTTTAGGAACACATCCTTTGTTCTTTTTCTTCCAGTCGCTCAATGTATCTCTCCATGCCTTTTTCAACGGTCTAAAATAGACTATATCAAGGGGCTGGCATAGATGTGTAGAGTTAGGCGGCAGCAGAACGAAGCTGATGTTGTTGGCAATGCAACTTTGTAGAACCCGGAAGCTCAGGTGTGAAGCAACATTGTCGCCGATGATGATACGTTTTTTGTCGTTGCGAAGTCCCTTGAAGTATGGTAGTGCTACCGTGAAGAACCAGTCCTCGAACACAACAGAGTCGAACCAGCCTAGAAATGAATTAAAATTAGAAAAAAGGAATTTCTACCAATTCTACACATATTACCAGATTTTGTGCGGTTGTATCTACAACCTTTTGGTCCTCCCTCGGTCCACGTTGGATACAGGTGGAGAGCTGCTTAAACAACGTATGGTGGCAGCACTTTTCCATTGCCTGCTCCCGCAAACATCACAGAAAATGAAGATTTGGAATGGTCCATAACCCTGTCGACGTGTTTTTGTCCTCTTTGCACTACGACTTTTGTCGATCCCGGATCATCGCTAAAGTTGGTTTCGTCGTAATTTATCATGTTTTCTGACGGAACATCATCCACGGTTGTCGCCAGATTGTTAAAGTATTCATTGATCGTTCGTGGATCAACTTTGGCACGACTTCGTTTGATGTTCTGGGACAAGCGCGATACTAAGTTGTGCCGTTTTAGGAATGAGTTAACCCAATCTTTTCCGGGAGAACTGTTCTTCAGTTTGGTGTTCATCTTGTTGTGATCGAGGAATTGCTTGACGAGCTTCTTAATGCAATCCGCAGTCAGAGGGAATCCCCAGATTCCGGCCACACGAACGGTATCAGCAAGATCCTTTTCTTGTGCATCGATTAGAACGTTAGGGGAACCTGGTTTCTTGTCATGTAGTCCGTGCACCTTATGGTACAACGTACCGTACGGTATGCCGAAGCTCCATGAAGCCGCGTATATAGATGCTCCTTTTTTCTGCACTTCAGCCACAGCTGCCTGTAACTTTTCGGGTCACACAGTCTGTATAGGTTCTTTTCTCATTCTCTCGCGACATTTTAGACGGTTTAGACGGCACTACAGTTATCAGAAAACGAATAATAACTTTGTTAAAAAATCACGAATATGCACCGCAGGAGGAACTCGTTGGTTTGTTTACAAACAATGCGTGGGTATGGTAGTTTGCTCATTCTGTCGAAGGTAGTCTGGATTTTATCAGTGGAGCAACCTGAATGAACAAACCATGATCCGATTTTTGAAATATTGGACGTTTCTTAGAAAAATGCAAATTTAATGCACATATTGACATTTATATGAATGAATATTTGTGAAAATATTGAGAGCAGTATACCAACATTAAAAAATCTATATTGGATTATAGCTCCCTGGGTTAGTTATATGAGAAATATGTGATTGTTTTAATGGCTTATAAGATAGATCAAAAATCAGTAAAAATGTTTATTTACTTTCTTGATAAATGAACGACGCAAACAGCACAAAATCATAGCTGTATACATAGAATATCACCTCATTTACGAAATGGTAACATATGTGCTATAGTAAATATAACGAGAATAATGTGATAGGTAGTTATTTGCAGGTCATCATGCGCTATCAATTTTACCCACACTATCAAAGTTAGCCGCTTTTACGGTAACCAAAAAATCTAAAAATTTGTGTTTTTATTTATTTTTTTTTATTTAGAGAGTACTGTTCTAATTTTTATTTAAATATGTTCCTAAGCCATGTTTTAGATATTTGTGTTTTTTCAGAATTTTAAAAGTTTTGCGCAGTACAAAACGAAAATATTTCAAAATTAATTTTTTTTTCTAGAACTTTGAGACCCAATATTGATCCATCTTAAATTTACATGTGTTCATAACTGTTTTTGATGGGTGTGATTTCTTTTTAGAAAATTTTTCGAGCATTTTGCGGTACGAAAATATTTTTACATTTTTTCTCCGTCTTCATGTTTTTCTTATTTTCCTAAAATCCATAATTTCATTGAATTCGTGTATTTGCAGAAAGTACCCCCAAAGCTTATGACCAGCACTATAGAAAACATTTTACAGGGTACTGAATTAGTAAGTATGTACTTTTTCTGAGATATGTTGAAAAATATAGTTTTTCTTTTTTTTACGCCAAAAATGACGCAAACACACGTGATTCCAGGCTCGGAATGAGAAAACTTTTATCACACTTTTCCCATTAGCTAGAAGGTCATAATCGGAGATATCCCTCTTACAGAATGCCTGTGCGACAGCATCTTTTCTTGTGCCCCAGTAGGCTCGTTTGCACCTCGCAAACCCCTTCACTGTGAACGTCATAACGAGAAGGAGCGCCATTTGCAAAACAACGAACGTGAATTTAAGAATGGCTCCCGACCCGGCAATTAGGCTAAAAGCTAAAAGGCTGAATGTGCAGGTTACAAAGATATGAAAGGTATGAGATAGCTTAGTGGAGTCTCTGATTCGCCTAAACTTTTTTTGGAATTGTAGAAAAAAAAGCAGGTGAGGGATTTCTGCAAATTTATGGGTTTACAAAATTCCATTATGATTGATAGTACAGTTGATCATAAAACAAAAATCTATATGGATTTCGACAACTTTAGTTAATTTTATTATCCCAAAATCCATCAAACAAACCATCAAAAAGATCAACATTCTTTGTGAAATAAAAATTCTCACAAAAATATAAAAATAAAACGAACGGAACGAAACAGAAATAATCGCGACAAAAAAAAGCAATAAGGAAGCGCCCAAAAATACTCGGAATCATGTTAAAAGTTCCATCGCATCTTCATCAACCATCTTCCGCAAGAGACATCATTTAGACTGTATGTTTATCTGCGATATGGATGCATGACAAGCAGGAAAGCTGACACCCGTAGCGAAGCTCTAGACTGACAGAAGATCCGTGTGAGAGGAGACTCGACTCTGCCTTGGAGGCGCGTGGAATGAATTTGATTTGCATAATACTATTCTGTGAGATTTGAACCGGGCTGAGAAGATGGAGGAATATGCGATAGACTCCTGGTCCCAGATACGCTTCTAGATGTTGTTGCTGAAGCCTGCCTCGGTCCCGGTGGTGTGGCTGTCAACTGAAACACGAACGGATGCGGAGGTTCACTGCATCGCACAGCACATCACATTTGGCTTCCGGAGCATTGCGACTGATTGTGGGGGTGTCGGAGATGACTCTGTTTAAATGACAATGTGCTGAACTCACGCGCCGCATGTGACGGGTTGGATTGGAGCGGGTTTATTGTACCGCAATAAAACTAATCGTCGGTTATAATAAGGTAATGAATCATCCAGTCACTATTTCATGATTCTAATTTATAAGCTTTGATCCCAAATTACACTGATATACTTAGAAATATTCAACTTGAATACACACGGCACTGATGATGTTTTTTCATTTCATCTGCTCACAAAACACGATTCCCGGGTTACCAATTTTTCTTTGATAATAACACAAATTCAATGCGAGAGAAGTACAAAATGGCGATGAAATTGAGTGCAAAAAAACCCGAAAAAGCTTTTCTTCGGTCCACGCCCTCCCCGAAACCAGTCTCAGTCTCCTACGCTTCAAAGGAAGAATTAATTTCAGTTGGCTATAAAGCGCTGCAAAGGATGAGTGCGAAATTAATTTAGTGTTTTCGGTCGAAATTTATACCCAACATATGTGCTGCTAAATGAATGTTTTCAAATTGGAATTTAATTAAGTTTCAAATCGTTGTTTCATGGTTTGAAATGAAGCTGAGAATACGAGCTACAACATTTACGGACTCCATTCAGTTACCAAATTCACCATGGAAAATAACTTTCTAGCTCTTACAAATAGAAGACATATTTCGGTGAAGTGTGTCAAATACGTTGCAAACTTTTAGTACGCATCGGAAAGCTCTTCTAAAGCGGAGTTCTTTTACCTCACCCCACTGCAGCTCGAAAAGTGGTTAAAATCACAAAAGCTAAGTTTATCTAATCCTTGAAAAAGTTTCTTTCCCATGTGTGCAAAATGCAAATTTCGATCCAGTCCTTTCTTGTGTACTCGACGCGGAGAAGAACACTAACTCCAAAACGGGGCGAGTTGAAATAAATTATCTCCAAGCTAAATACCACAACTAATGTGTTTGCTATTCGAAGGGATTAGCAAAGTTGGTCGAACGGAAATCCAACAGAGGCGTCTAGCAGAATTACACCCATTCGGTTGGGCGTAATTGTAATTTATTGGATAAGCGCGTAGTTTTAAGTTACTCTCGGAGCTCGGTTCGTTTTCCCACCATAAATCTGAACCTCAAATTTGAAACCCGGCTTTCGAAGTGGGGAAGCGCAAAGCATTGACATTTGGGATGCCTGGTGGGCATGGAAAACATCACCCACTCTAGATTTTACTTTCAAAGGTTTTCTTTTGCCGCATCAACGGGAGTACAATATCAGTTGGAGTTTGGAGTGTTTTCTCGTCACACGACACCCACCAAGATGTAACATTAGAGTGCCGTGAATGCAAATGGAATGAAAATGTCAGTGAAATTGTATGCTGTCGAGATTGGTTGGATGTTGAAAAAGGGCGTTTCTTGGAAGCAGTTAACACGGTGCCCTATACGCAAAAATATATGCTACAATGGTTCTTCAAAATGATGCTTGTTTTTTTGACGTAGGACTACGTCTAACCGGAAGATATAGGGGGTGAAATGGAAATCTAGGCACTGAACAAGTAGGAAAAAATGCAAGATTTGGAACGCTTATAACTCGAGCATTTCTCAATAGATCGCAAAGGTTTTTGCATCAATTGATAGGAAATATATCTACGCATCTATCATAACGAATAACATTTAATTGGCAGTTGTTCTGAGCTTATTGATTTTGGCAGTTGTTCTGAGCTTATTGATTTTCACCAATTCTTAAATTGCTTCTAGATTGAAAGTACAGTAATTTACACTTATCTCGACATTTAGCTAATTGGACGGACCTGTAATGCGACATATTTAGTTGGACATTTTTGTAAACATAGAGTTCGGGGTCCAAATTATGACCCCACATGGAAAGTCGACACTGTACCACTGTCATCGCAAATGTTCAATTACAGGTTAAAATTACCTCCAATCCGACACTGAGTGGTGGTGATGCGACGTGCCATTGAATGTAATTTACTGTAAAATATGTAATAAGCTGGATGGGAAGAAATTTTCCAACTGTGAAAGCTGTGGCGAGTGGCAAATGCAATCGCTAAACAGAAAGGTTTAGCCGAACAAGATGGGGATATCGAGTGATAACAAAACAATAAACTCTTTAGATTGAAGATAATTTTGTGATCCTGAAAAGGACCCTTTTTAGCCTGCATGTGCATCCAACGAGCGAACAAATCGTAATGAATGTATTTTTGTGCCATCGCTCCTTTTTAACGCTCATTCGTTCGTCTCGTTGGACTCGCCCCTCTAGCTGAGTCTGCCGATTTGTCTCTATCCTGTGAGTGTGTACCGCTAGAGTATAAAACACGCGGACCCCAAAAAATATCTTATTTTCTTTCAAACCGTAAACCCGTGTGGTTGTACGGCATCGGCATCGTGGACGTAACAAAGGAGGACAAGTTAAGGGAAAGACAAAGTCTCACTCGAACCGTGCAGATCTCCAGTTCCCTGTTGGTCGCATTCACTGATTGCTCCACAAGGGTAACTAGGCCGAACGGTTTGGTGCCGGAGCACCAGTATACCTAATAGCGATTCTAGAGTTTCGGCCGTCGGAGTGCTCGAGTTGGCTTGCAAAGCTGCTCACGACAATCAGAAAACCCGCATCAAGAACAGCGCAGCTTCGGTTCGGCGCTCATCAAGGCAACAATTAGTTTTAGTGAGTGGCAAAGTGTTTCTCCGGCACGTCGCATTAAATGTAATTTTCTGAACAACATGTCACAAGCTGGATGGGAAGAAATTTTCCAACTGTGAAAGCTGCGGCGAGTGGCAAACGCAATAGCTAAACAGGAAGGTTTAACCGAACAAGATGGGAATATCGAGTGATAACAAAAATACAACACCAAAGGTTCTTTTCAGAACCATCAACATATTCATAAAGAGTAAACAGTAAACTAATCCATTTTTCAGGTAGATAGGTAGGTATTCACGTAGGAGAAGAAAATAAAACAATATATTTAAAATATATATTTAACAAAAGCTGTCCCCTTTGTATAGTCCTACGTCACGCCGGTTATGTCCCCGACATTACCCACCCGTCTTTTATTTTTTTGAGAGATGTCTGGAATCTCTGAACCTTTTTAGATACAAATTCAATAACGTTTAATATATTTTAAAAATAAATAATGATATTCCAAACATCAATGTGTAACCATTTTGGAACAATTCTACATTACGTGTATATAGGTTGCGCATGTTTTTCGACATTGGTCATTCTGAGGCTCAAAGTGCGCATAAAATCTCATCGTTATCATCTTTGGAACATTCGGGAAATGAGAGGGGGAGCTTTCTTCGGAAATCCCAAAAGCCGCTAATTAAACCAACCGCAAATTACGATTTATGTTCATCTCGATAAGGCGTAAGCATCGGCAGATTAAAAGCCATTTTTCGCACCCGCAAAACAATCTGCCAACTTTTCCGAAGCGCTAAAGTCCCGAGCAAAGCTTTCGCTCGACTTTGAGCGTGGCGGTAATAAATTCAAACAAATCCTTCCCGCCTAAAAATACAACCGAGACAACAATTATACCGACACGGAAAAGTTCCACAGCTTCATCTCGTGCTTCCGCTCTGGTGTGTCTTCGAGTTTTTGTCTGATCCCGATGGAATATATTTTGCATATTAACGGGTTGAGAAGTCATCATACTTTTCGCTACCCTCGCACCCACCCACACACAGCGCTTTCCTGGCGTAGAGTCCTTAAGAGGAAAACTTTTGAGCATGTCCTCATTTCTATGCATATCTCCGCACATCGACAAGCTGAGTGGAGGGTTGAAAACTTACCCGGCGAACAAGATATTTTTCGTTAAGGAAGCGTGGAGGGGGAGCTATTATTTTACCACTTTAACGTTTTATCATATTTTGCGGACCCATCTTGCGACACAAATGCTCTCGCTCTCCATTCAGTATACCGAGGTGGAAACTTTTATTTTTTAAATAATTAAAACTGTTCTGCACCAGAAATAGATAAACAAATAATGTTTTCTGCAGAATTATTATCAAATCAATAATGATAATTTCAATTTATTTTTTTCCTTTAATTATTTCTAAACAAGTAGTCTCTTCAGCAGAAAGTTTTCTTTCTTCGTTATATTTCAATTATCCTCCATTGGAAATGTTGCAAATTTGTTTTTTATCAAGCAGATACTTAACGTCATCATTCGATTCATAACCCAATTATTGATTGAATTGAATTGATTGAATAACTAACGTTTTAAAATACTTTAGCGAAACGTGGCATACTTCTGAATTACAGAAAGAAATTCTGTACATTTCTGTATCAAAAAAATCAATTAAATCATTAATGAATGAATTAATGAATTCCATCAGATCAGTTTCAGGAGATTAATTTAAAACAAAACATTTAAACATTAAAACATTTCATATCATTATCGGTACAATTTTTTTGCACTGTATGACAATGTGTTTGGAAACTGTACGTTTTTGTTTCCTGTACGGTAACTCTAATGACGATTGCTGAATTTATTGTTGCATTATCTGTCAAGTAATCAAAAATCAATACAAAAGTAGTTCAATAATATACCGCAGTGTTAATCATTGTATGTGGTGTGCTGAGGTATACTTCACTCTCACATAAACAAAAGTTAGGACTTTCAAATATATATAGTTTTCCTCAAAATTGCTTCCTTTTGCCCCTTTCCGTAGTTATCAAGTTATCACAGTTTAATGTTCCTCCGAGAGAACTTGATTTACCACCTCTATCGGTTACAAATATAAAACAAAATTCAAAACCTCAGTGCAACGCCGAGCAATGCTATGATTGCATCGAAATTTTGCAAAGAATCATAAACTGTCACAGCAACGGGTCAAAGTTTTCCTTGCAGGCGAGAATACATCATGAGTATTTAGGTATTTTGGAATAGGAGCAGTCTCTCGTTTGGAAGCAGAGGAAAGGCTCCCCTCCCCAGACGGTGTGCATGAAATCCTAACACGCAACCCCACGGAGAGTTCGACGTGTTGGCTTTGTGGGTTCTCGGCAAACAAAATCAAATATGTTTAACCATGGCCCATAGTTTTGCGTGTTTGCGGTATGGTCGGATATTGTCGGTTTATTTGATTGTTGATAATTAAACGCACCGAATTTTAACCCACAACAGAACTCACTCGCTTTTGGGTTGTTTACTTGGGAAATAGTAGCTTGCAGCGATACACACAAGTCAATTGACGGATTATTTGATTCCAAATAGGACAAGAACGGATCAAAACTTTGTATCACGTAGAATATTTTACAAGACTAATGAAGTCATCTATTTCCATGCGACAATTTTTTTAAGATTCCTGTTTATCTGTTTCATTTTGAAACTGTCATATGATCGAACATCGCAAAAAACAGCGATAAATTGCAAACAGATTGTTTTCTTAATGAGGATAAAATCACAAATAAAACTAAAACGTTTCAACGTTACATGAACTTTATGCTAAATTATTTACTGAACAATATATAATTTACATCGAAAATAGAGTAAAATTGAAAAAATATTATTATGTGTTAAAAAACAACTCTTGTCATTCATTTTTCAAAGATTATTTTATGCAAATGTTGGCCACGACTACATTTTAGGTGATCCTTATGTGAAGTCCAATTTTGAATTAGTTTTTCGAACATATCGGCTGGTATCTCAACGATAACATAAATTATGTTGTCTTCTTCTACTTGAATTAATCGATATATATAGCTAAGAACAATTAAAAATAAACAAGAAAAAAAAATATTTTCAACAGTTGTTCGGTTTGGTAAGTCTTTCCATAATGAAATGGCAGTGAAAACATCGCCATCGCCAAAATTTAGTACACACTTCTAAATGGTTTAAGCTTTATTTATTTCAATTATAACACAAAGTTTTCAAAAAGGTTAACCGCCAGAAAATTAAAGTCACTTAAATGTGGTTCTTCCCGTCCAATAGTTAAACTGTATTTTGATTCCAATAGGTTTTGTGGGTCTTCTTCATGGTTCCACTTGACGACTACTCCTGGCCTAATGTTTTTGGATTTGAAATTTGACATTCTGGGAGGATTGTTGACCTTGGAAATCATCTTCACATTCTTGTCGGTATGCCATTACTGGGCCTTTGTTCCGTAATGGCGTGTTCAAAATCCGGCCAAAACAACACAAAACAATCGTGGTGCTACATGGAAGGCATCATACGCTTTGTTTCAGACAGGTAAATTTCCTGGTTGACGGTTTCAGATGCAATCAGTGTTGCTACACGTACATATTTATCTGAAAAGGTACAGATTTTTTTCAAAAAGTACAAATTGGTACAGATTTTTTCCGGGTGTAAAATGCACCAAGCGATATTGCGACTTTTACTCCGCATCATCAAATCATAATCATTATCATAAAATGCACAATGCAATAATTGATCATTTTCATAAGGACGGAATTCCTTACAAGGAGTAATAGTCGTCAAATGTACATGTCATCCGCTGGCTTTGTGTGCTAGTTATTCATATGAGAAAATCACTGACCATCTTAAGCATTTATTGAGGAGCATATATACATTAGGGAGCCAATGAAAATGGTCATCTCAAATTTCAAAAAGTTACCTCATAAAAAGTGTTCACCACTTCGAAAAAACACCCTATGCAGAATTTCAGCTTAATCGGACTTAAGGGAGAGTGGCGCAAAGCGGTCAAAGTTTGAGTTTTTTGAAAATCGAAAAATCACCCAAGGGGGGAGTAAATTGGGTTTAGGGTAACTTTTTGAAATTTTAGGGTCGATTTTTTCCCATACATTCATTGGCACACTAATATACATACATAGCCATTCCATGCCAAACCGAATGGCTGCATATACAGGGTTTTCCAACTTTAAATTCCGAAAGTAAATTGAAATAAAACACACTTAGAATTCGAATTTCGATGAAACTTTTATTTCAAATTAAAGTTTGGTTTATGCCATTATGTGTGAAATACAACATCATTCAAATGCCCACCTAGAGCTTCCTCGCACACCTTGATCCGGAACAGGTAATTTTGGATGACTTTTCGGCACATATGGGGCGGTATCGTAACCCGCTGTTGTGTGGACGTGGCGCCGTCCTGCTGAAACCACATGTCATCCGTATCCATATCTTCAATTTGTGGCAAAAAAAATCGGTTAACATGCGGCCATAGCGCTCACTATTCACAGTTACCGTCTCGCCGTCCTCATTTTCAAAGAAATACGGCCCGATGACTCCACCAGACCATAATGCGCACCAAACAGTGACTTTTGGCGGATGCAATGGCCTCTCAACAATCACGTGTGGATTTTCTGAGCCCCATATACGCAAATTTTGGGTGTTCACATAGCCACCGAGCTCGAAATGTGCCTCACCGCTGAAGAAAATTTGATGCGAAAATTCAGCATTTTGCTGCTGTTGTTCGTTCACCCAATCGACGTATGCCCGACGCATTCCATGGTCACCACGCTCTAATTTTTGTACCAGTTGGACTTTATATGGATGTAGGTGCAAGTTCAAATGCAAAATTCGCCACAATGATGTGTTTGACAAGCCCAATTGCTGAGCATGCCGTGGAATCGAAACATTCCGGTCATCCTCCACACTGGCAGCAACAGCAGCAATATTTTCGGCCGAACGCACAATACGATGATGCACAGGTTTCACAATATCCGCTACGGATCCAGTTTGTTCGAATTTACGCACTACATTAGCGATTGTGTGCTCTGTAGGCCGTCCATGACGACCAAAATCCGTCCGTAATGCTCGAAAAACATTTGCCGGTTTTTCATCATTTTTATAGTATAATTTAACAAAATTAACACGTTGTGCGATGCTAAAACGATCCATATTGTAAAATGGCAGACATTCAACTAACGATATGACTCTTCGGTTGACAGCTATGTCAAACGGTTGTCTGCGCAGGGCTGTATACTTTCGGAAGCCCGAAATGGAAAACCCTGTATATCCGGTAGCCCAAAAAGAAGTGACTAATTCGAGGTAATACAGGAAATTTTGGAACTCAAGCCGCTTAAAATTCAACACCCTTCACTCGGATAGATTAAATTTACTAATAAGTATGGGTCATTTTCCGCCAATAATATAAAATTTAGGTAAAATTTAAATGGAACTTTTGTTCGAGATCTAATTTTTTCTGAGTTTCAATGAATAATTTTGTATATTTTAGTGGAATTACAGCTCAGTTTTGAAATTTCTACTGATGGCAGTAGAGTTCAGCAGAATAAAGGCCAGATTCCAATCGTTTTTGGCATTATGTTCATCTAAATGATAAACTTTTTCTGTTACAATTCAATGAAGCCACATTATTTACAACTATTTTTCTTCATTAAACCTGTTTAACAAAAAGAGCTGCACCAATCCTTACTGCATCTCACAATCACACAACATTCCCTGTTATTAAAACTTCATCCGATTGATTCGGCCACCCGTTGGCTTTCGTTAGCGGCGTTCGTGAAGAGATGCATTTCATCATTTTCAGAGTCATTTTTTTTCACCATTTAGTATGAATGTGACAAAAATCAGACTGCTTACAGAACATGACTGCCCCCAAACATTTACTGACAAAACCTATGTATCCCGTGTCGGGCATTGGAGACAGCAACATCACAATTACGAAAACACTTGTAATACTAACCTCGAGCCAACCGCGAGTAATCGGTTACATATTACTAACATAGTTATAAGGCAAACATTGTCGAAATATTGAACTCCCGGCCCCGTCAGGTTGACGCCATATGAGCCTTAATAAAAATATATATTTTGGATAAAAAAAAAAAACTATGTTTTTTTTGGAGTATGTTTTGTCCCAGATTAACAGATTGAATCGTTTGTTTCAGGCTGAAAACCCTAAATTCTCACTAATATCTGCGAGTTTCAATGTCCAATGTTATTTAATCATTTTAAAAGGGGCAATTTTTTAAAGGTTGGAATGGCAGTAGAAGAAACTATCGGAGTAATGGTCAGCGAAAGGTAGATCATTTTTAAAGATGTTTGACGCAGTTTTTTCGTGGAACTGATCAAACAAATGAGAAAGAGATTCGATTTTTATGATCCGACGCTCAAGACTGCGGCAATGTTAAATCCCAGAAACTTTCCCAATTTGACAAGCATTAACGTTGTGTTAGGGACGTTTCCAGGGTTCGTCGATGGGAATATACAAGTTCTGGAGAATGAATTCCATACCTTAAAGATAAAATTACTTCTAAAAAAATCACACTTTCAGAAAACGAGCATGTGCTGGATTGGTGGACAAAAATTGAATGCCTAAAAATAAATTGACGGTTAGCTCGCATTTTCAGCGCTTCGGTACCTTGTTTGTAACGTTCTTACTATGTCTCACTCTTCGGCAACTGTCGAGCGATTTTTTCAGAATATAATCAGAACAAAAATAAGCTTTGAAATCGGCTCAGCAACGACACGATGAACGCTATTTTGAGAACGAAAGATTTGATTAAACATCTCGAAAATTTTGATAAATAATAGTGTGCAATCTAGATTCACAAAACTATGTATAAGTATCATCAAACACACGAGTAACTTGCAAATGTAAATGTAATATTTGTAGTATATAAATGAGTATTTTTTCATGCTAATAAAATAAATTATTTTACTACAACGAATATTTTCGATGGTACAGATTTATGGAAGAGAACAGATGATGAAAACAGATGAGAAAGTTTTCTAACAGACAAAAATGTGGCAACACTGGTTGCAATGGAAATATCACTTTTTAAGGCACAGGTACAGACAGCCAATAAAACCACATGCCTTAAAATATCTCCCACATTAATGTTTCCTGTTTCCTGCGACAACAATCAGCATAGCCTAAAATACAGTGAAGTGTGTAAACCCTCTATAGAATCGATACAGTCAGTCAGTCTCCGTTGACCCACTTGTAGCAAGGGAAGAGATGACTTAACGACTTGTTACATTTTTAACGAATTTAAACAGATGTTTCTGCCGGCGCTCTAAAATCGCGATTTTTTTACATGAAAATGACTGCCAAATTAATATCGTACATTTTCATCAGCCCAAAAAAAATGGAGTATTGCCGGATTTCTTTAAAAGTTTTTGGTTAAGTATAATATTTCAGTGCAACAAAAAAAAAATTTGGCAATATAATTGCCACGGCAAGGGTTAAATACGCGCGCAAGATTACATCCCAATAGCTATCTTGAGAGAAATTTCGGTTTTTTATTACATTTGACAGTTTCATGCATAACAGGGTGTCTCAAAATGGCTTCATATGTTCTAAGAATGGGATAAACAAAAAATAACAATTAGTTTTTTGTGAAAATATCGAAATTCAAACATCGGTTCATTCTACCAACCCTGTTCATTTAAACCGCTTTTCCCCTATACCCAAGCTAGAGTGTCAATGAATGTACCGTAGAGCCCTGATTATCCGTCTAATTGTCTGGAACCGTCACTGCGAATAACGGAATTTACAGATAACATAATATTGGACTTAGAATGTGCGGGAAAACTTAAATATCTTTTTTTCTCGTTTTCTTTTCATTTTCAGTCATTTATGCGTTGCCAGACTATTTCGCGGATAATCGAGGCTCTACTGTAATGAACTTGGTTCATTCTGACTCTGAAAAATCAGTGAAAATGCTGGTCTTCAGTGTCAGTGATTGCAAAATGTACTATTTCAGAGTGCGGTTTAGACTGTAGCGATGACAATTCGAATTCGAATTCGAATTTGACGATTCTATTGAGGACTACTGCCTAAGATGATTGAAAATGGGAAGTATACGCTTCAACATGTAAGCCGTGCAACCATTTTGATATTGTAGTGAATGGCAGAGAATATTATGCTGACCGCAACCAGATGCTTATGCAGTTCAAACCTCACACTCCTTCTGACTCTGATTTTCAAAACAGAATGGCATACCGTTCTGAATCATATTTCGGACACTTTGTTCTAATATCTTGAAATGTTTAATGCACTGATGATATAACTATCAAATTAATATCACAATGGCTTCTTTAGAGGAATCCCTTGATTTCACTATCATTTCATATGACAACTACATTTGAATTATAACATAATCGGCAGAAATCTTACAACTCTACTCATTATCGTTTGTGTTTGACGTTTTCTTAGCATGAGCGCGTAGAATTTACCCGTTCATAAATATTTAAATTTTTCCCGTGTTTCATCAGTTCTCATCTCGTTAACAGTTTACTGTGATTGCTTGGTAAGTGTTTCGCAGTTGACTATAAAATTTAATCAATTGTAATGTAATTTTCGTCCAAAAAACAACAAAATAAAGTGTCCGAAATTTGAATTCAATCTGTCCGAAATTTGATTTATTGTCCGATTTTTTTTTTTTTTTTTTCCCAAAATATATTTTTTATTAAGGCACATGTGGCGTTAGCCTGACGGGGCCGGGAGTCCAATATTTTGACAATTTTTGTCTTACAACTATGTTAGTAATATGTAACCGATTACTCGCGGTTGGCTCGAGGTTAGTATTACAAGTGTTCTCATAATTGGTATGTTGCAGTCTTCGATGCTCTGTACGTGTGCCTGATACGGGATACTTCCTATTGGGATGCAGCTGACCATTAATCAGCAACGCCCCCCTAGTCTGTACCCCATATCTAGCGTGGTGCGTCTTTCTCGACTCGAGGAATCCAAGATAGAATGGTCACTAGCCGGCGCAATCATCATCTCGTGTAGAGTTGTCATGAGCGGTACAACCTTTGGCTCTTGTTGAATGATCAGTGGACTGCACAACCTTCGGCCCGTGCATCTGTAAAGAGTGTGTGTATGTATTGCCGCGACTAAGTAAAAGTTTATCGATTGGATAGGAGGGATATGAAACGGGGACACAACGAAGGAAACATCATTAAACGTTGACATCGGCGTTTCTGAGGAACAGGTATAGATGAAGCAAAAGATCAGGATCCCGGCTACCTAAGATATCCCGGACGGGGATATCCGATTGTCTGCCTTGTGCTCTCAGTGCTCTAGAGAGCTGAGAGCGAGCAGCATGGAACCGGATACACGACCAGACAACATGCTCGATGTCGTGGTAGCCATCGCCACAATCACAAAGATTGTTTGCTGCGAGCCCAATGCGATAGAGATGCGCGTTTAGGTTGTAGTGATTGGACATAAGCCGAGATATCACGCGAATGAAATCACGACCTACATTCAATCCCTTGAACCATGCACTCGTCGAGACCTTAGGGATAATCGTGTGTAACCAACGACCGAACTCATCTTCACTCCACATGCGCTGCCAACTAACGAGTGTGTCCTGACGAGGAATGTGAAAAAATTCATTATAAGCAATTTGCCTTTCAAAAAGTGTGCCTTCTAAAGCGCCCACCTAGCTAGCGAGTCAGCTTTCTCATTCCCCGGAATCGCGCAATGAGAGGGAACCCATGCTAAGGTAATCTTGAATAATTTTTCGACCAAAACACTCAATAGTTGTCTTATTCTTGTTAGGAAATAAGATGAGCATTTATCAACTTTCATTGAGCGGATTGCCTCTATTGAGCTGAGACTGTCTGAAAAAATAAAATAATGGTCGATGGGCAGTTTTTCAATGATCCCTAGAGCATAGTATATCGCACCCATTTCTGCGACATACACGGAACAAGGATCTTTGAGTTTAAAAGAGGCACTGGAATTTTCATTGAAGATGCCGAAGCCAGTGGACCCGTTTATGTATGAACCGTCAGTAAAGAACATTTTATCAGATCCAACTTTCCCATATTTTTCCGAAAATATCGACGGAATAACATTGGAGCGTAGGTGATCTGGTATTCCATGGATTTTTTGTCGCATGGACAGATCAAAAATGACAGAGGAATTGCAAAAGTATGGGAAGCAAACTTGGTTGGAGATGCCTGGTGAAGGGTGCACGTCGTGGGTAAGGTACTCATGGTATAAAGACATAAAACTTGACTGAGGAGTCAGTTGTAGTAGATTTTCGAAGTTATCAATCACCAATGGATTCATGATCTTGCAACGGATGAGAAATCTGTAGGATAATTCTGTGAACCGAAGAGTAAGCGGGGGTACTCCTGCCAAAACTTCGAGACTCATCGTATGTGTCGAATGCAAACACCCCATGGCTATACGCAAGCAACGATATTGTATTCTCTCCAGCTTGAGAATATGAATCCTGGCAGCTGATCGGAAGCAAAAACTGCCATATTCTAACACTGATAATATCGTTGTTTTGTACAACTGAATGAGGTCACCTGGATGGGCACCCCACCATGTTCCGGTTATTGTTTGGAGAAAATTGATTCTTTGCTGGCATTTCTGTTTCAAATACGCAATGTGTCTTCCCCAGGTACATTTGCAATCAAAATATACACCCAGGTATTTGACAAACATAGAGTGTTGGATCGTTTTGCCGGATAGGTAAAGCTGGAATTGGGCGGGTTCGTGCTTCCTAGAAAAAACGACCATTTCAGTTTTCTCCGTAGAGAATTCGATACCCAGCTTGAGGGCCCACGTGAACAGATTGTTCAGGGTATCTTGCAACGACTTTTGCAGAGCGACGGGATTAGTATCCGTGATGGAAATAACTCCATCGTCTGCAAGTTGTCTCAGCGTGCAGTCTATAGTTAGACAATCATCCATATCATTGACGTAAAAATTGTACAAGAGGTGGCTTAGGCAGGAGCCTTGTGGTAGGCCCATAAAACTGTAACGAGAAGATTTTGAGTTGCCATGAGAGAAATTCATGTGCTTTTCTGACAGTAAATTGTACAGGAAATTTTTCAGAATTGGTGAAAGTCCACGATTATGAAGCTTCTCTGAGAGAATTTCCATGGAAATTGAATCAAATGCCCCTTTGATATCGAGAAAAACGGAAGCCATTTGTTCTTTGCGAGCAATTGCGATTTGGATTTCAGAAGATAGCAGCGCGAGACAATCATTCGTCCCTTTACCTCGACGGAAGCCAAACTGCGTATTTGACAGCAAATTGTTCGTTTCGACCCACTTGTCCAAACGAAGTAGAATCATTTTCTCTAACAATTTGCGAATACAGGATAACATTGCAATCGGCCTATACGAGTTATGATCGCAAGCCGGCTTGTTGGGTTTTCGTATGGCTATCACTCTCACTTGTCTCCAGTCATGTGGGACTATATTCAGCTCCAGAAACTTGTTGAACGAGTTCAGCAAACGCTGTTTTCCCAAGTCGGGAAGATTCTTCAACAAGTTGAATTTAATCTTGTCCGACCCCGGAGCTGAATTGGTACATGAGAGGAGGGCAATTGAGAATTCTACCATCGAAAAATTCTCATAATCGCATTGGAGCGGAATATCGCGTACGACGCTTTGTGCAGGAACAGAATCGGGACAAACCTTCCTTGCAAATTTGAAAATCCAACGGTCAGAGTAGAGGTTCCAGCCACGCATTCTCCTAGCCGTATTCCAAAGAGTGCTCATAGCGGTCTCCCTTGACAAACCATTGACGAATTTCCGCCAATATCCACGCTTTTTTGCTTTAATCAGACCTTTTAGTTTGGCTTCTAGAGCTTGGTACTTTCGAAGCCATTCCACTAATCCAGTTTTCCTGAATTTTTTGAAAGCGGATGATTTTTCAAGGTAGACCTTTGAACACTCCCTGTCCCACCAAAGTGATGGAGGACGACGTCGGAAAATGGTAGCCGGTACACGTTTCTTTTGAGCTTGAAGTGCGCTATCGTAAATCAAACTTGATATAAAATTATACTCTTCAAGGGGAGGAAGTTAATGCATCGAAATGATTGCTTCAGATATTAATTCTGCAAATTTTCTCCAGTCAATATTCTTCGTGAGGTCATACGCAATATCGACTGACTCACTAGATTTTGATTCATTGGCGATCGATAAAATTATTGGTAGGTGATCACTACCGTGGGGATCTTGGATTACCTTCCACGTGCAATCCAGGGATAATGAAGAAGAGCAGAGAGATATGTCTAGCATGCTTGACCGTGCAGGAGGGTTGGCTATCCTAGTTGCTTCCCCAGTATTTAAAACTGTCATGTTGAAGTTGTCGCACAGATCATAAATCAACGTGGCACGGTTGTCATCGTAGAGTGACCCCCATGCTGTTCCATGGGAGTTGAAGTCACCTAAGATTAACCGCGGCTCCGGCAATGCCTCGATAATATCAAAGAACTGATGGCGGCCTGCAGTAGTCCTGGGAGGAATATATATCGAAGCAATGCAGAGTTCTTTGCCATTGATTTGTATCTGGCGAGCGACAACTTCAATGCCTGTAATCGATGGGATAGTGACTCTATAGAAGGAGTGACGTTTTTTGATCCCCAATAGTACGCCACCAAACGAGTCATTTCGATGAGGCGAATAATGTTGAAATCGTGGAAATTCAGCTCGTCGGCTGAAGAAATCCATGTTTCACAGAGGGAAAATACATCACAGTTAGAACTATGAACTAAAAATTTAAATTGATCTAGTTTAGGGATGATGCTTCTGCAATTCCACTGTATTACAGTGGTCAAATCCTTGACCTCTTGCACTGAATCAGACATCGAGGGAAATGAACGCTGCTAAAAAACCACATTTTTCTTTCAAAAATGTTCTCACAACCGGAAGCAAACATAATACTATGCTTTTAAGAGGATCATTTATATTTAAAGCATTTAAAATGTTATCCACAAGGTCTGAAAGCGCAAGCAGGCCAGGTAGTGGCTGTTGCTTCGACCGCGAAAATGGAACAGACGTGTTCGTTGTTGTTCCGGGAAGTGCTGAGGACCCCTGGTTGGTTCCTTGACCACGTAAACCGGGAGGTACTTGCTTCGGCCTATTCTCAGCACGTTCAGTTCGAGGCTTCATTCCAACTTGGGAAGTTTCGGTATTCTTTCTGGGGAGTGATGGAAAAGAAGTAATTTTTCTTTTCCTGATGGCACCCTGCGATATACCGGAACATCCGGCATTGGGAGCGTCAGCAACAGGCTCGTCGTTCTGCAGAATGGAGTAGGGATTGTCCTGTGTCGTTGGCACGGAACTCTTAAGCATTTCTGCATAAGTCCGCTTGGAACGTTCCTTTAAGGAACGCTTGATTTTTTTCCCTCGTTGTTTGTACACCGGGCATTGAATAATATCATGAGGAGTCCCGCCGCAATGCAGACACTTGTGCTCTTTCGCGCAAGGATTCTCATCATGGCTCTCTCCACAATCTGCGCAACGTTTTTTATTGCAACAATAGGCGGCCGTGTGACCGAGTTGCATACATTTGTTGCATTTCATTACCCGGGGTACAAACAATCGAACAGGTAAACGAAGTGCCCCTATTGCAACGTAATTTGGAAGGGCGGAACCCTTAAAAAGTCACACGAAAAGAGTTTGTACGATTGAGAATTCTTTTGTCATTTTTATGTGACACAGATTTCAGTCGATCGCATGCAAGAATCTTCACAGTTTTTAGTGTGGAGTTCTTGAAGCGACCGACACCATCGATTATCTCTTTTCGGGTCAAACCCTTTTCGGTTATTACGCCGTCTATTTCGACGTTGCAACAGGGTACGTATACACGATACTCAATCGCAAAGAGGTCGCAGCGCGTTATTTTGTTCGCTTGGGTCCTGCTTGAGACGACAACTCGTAGTTTGTCTGGCCCCATCCGTGTAATTTCGGTAACGTCAGAAAAATGTTGAGTTAGTTCCTTGGAGATGCGAATGACATTGAGAGGTTTAGATTTTCGTCTAAAGTACACAATGAATGGGCCTTTGGAGCCTTCAGGGTATTCTTTAGGACGAAAATCCTGTTTCTCGTCGATTTCCTCATCTTCGGAACTATCAACTTCGTAAACAGAATTTTCTACCTCAATTTCTGCTTCATCCTCCTGCTCTTCAGGAGGAGGTTCGGTATCAGAAATATTCAGTTGCGTCAACGGGGGGTCCTTTCCGCCCTCAGCCATATTAGAAAAATCGGCCAACTGTTCGATATGAACAGAATATAATAATTATCAAAATGAATAAGTAAAAAAAAATATTATAAGGTTATGCTGCGGATAATATTTATATTAATTTATTTTATTTATATAAAATTCTAAAATGAAAAAAAGTTCCAATAAAATTTCAACGGTAATGTAACCAAGAAAAAATAGACACCCCTAATGCCAACGTTTGCCGATTTGGTAAACACACAGATGAACAATGGTGTAAATCGAGCACAGATGGTAGAAGGAATGATAGAAGGACAAAAGAAAAATAAACTTATACTTGCCGCTGCTGTGTGGCGTGTGTGATGAATCTGTCTGAATTGTATCCTCTGCGTCTCGGTCGCGCACCACTTTGAGCTTCGCTCTACTCGCAAGCGCAACCGATGAAAAAAAAACACAGTCTGATTCGATGTGGAAAAAAACACCTTTGTTGGATCGTTTCGAAAACCTGTCCGATCTACTTGCGAGTTATCTTTTTGTGATGTGGAGTTGTCCGATTTATTGTATTGTAATTCCCTTCATATGAAAAGCATTTTATTCGATGATTTTTTTATGTTTTCACTTAAATAGGTACCGAAAGCTTAAAACCATATTGAACTAATTCATTAAAAAAATCAACCAAATAATACCTTTGCATAAAGTTTAGATCTGTTTTCTGCATCATATGCCTTAAGTGTCCGAAATATGATTCAGAACGGTACTTTGACTCACAACTGTTGATTGAAAAATATTTCGATATTGTTCAGTCATATAGAACCAAGTTTTTAAAAGTGCTTTATTGGTTCAGTCAGAGTGGACCATGTACATATAGGAAACCTAATAGTTATATTTTTCAGAAATGATAATTGATGTTTTTTTTCCAATTATCATACGTCAAAGTATGGCCAGAGAGTAGCTAGCATTTCTGGGAACAATATTGAACGAAAAAATTATATGCTTCGAAAAGTACAGAACATTGATTTTTTTTTTATTTAAATCGTTTATTTTTACAGGCTCAGTCACATAGGTTTAAAGGAGCCGAACTCCTTACTGTATTGTTACTAGTATATATACATTTTTCCTTAATTCTAATGTTAATAATATAGGAAACCGATTACTCGCGGTCGACTCGAGTTTAGAAGGGTGACATATTTTCTTCAGGAAAAGGAGGGGATATGAGGATATGTTGACAATGATCACACTCACACTCTCAATCACACTCATCACACTCAATTCTTAAACCTATCTTATATCTAATATGTATTTACATTTCATCTTATTCTTAAGAAGGGATCCGATCTCTCACAAAGGAAAAGGAAAAGGAAAAACTAAGGGTATAAGGACAATCACACACGAAGATCGATAGCTTTAAGGAATACATATGTTTGGGACATGTAATCAAGGTCTAACCGAGCCAACACGTCTCTCACCGGCACCATGGGCTGCCTTCCTCGGGCCCGAAGGGTGTCTTCTAAATTCGATTTGGCGACAAGATACAGCTCGCACGACCAAACAACGTGCTCGATGTCGTGGTAACCTTGGCCACAAACACAAAGATTGTAGTCGGCAAGATTAATACGAAAGAGTAGCGCATCTAACGAACAGTGATTGGACATGAGTCGGGAGAAGGTGCGAATAAAGGCCCGACTCAAGTCCAGACTTTTGAACCATGGTTTGAGGCTAACCTTAGGGATAATCGAGTGAAGCCACCGGCCCAATTCATCTTCGTTCCATTTGCGTTGCCAGTTAGCAATGGTATTTTTACGGACTAAAGAATAAAATTCATTGAAGGCGATTTGACGCTGATAAATATCGCCTTCAATTGCACCTACCTTTGCCAATGAGTCAGCCCTCTCATTACCCGGAATTGAGCAATGTGAAGGGACCCAGACAAAGGTAATGACGTAACAGCGTCTGGATAAAGCACTCAAATTTTTTCGTATTCTCTCAAGGAAGTACGGCGAGTGCTTTTCCGGCCTCACTGAACGGATAGCTTCGACAGAGCTAAGACTATCCGTTACAATGTAATAGTGTTCAACAGGTCGTGAGGCGACGCTGTCCAGCGCCCAGTGTATCGCTGCCAATTCAGCAATATACATTGAGCAAGGATTCTGAAGACTGTGGGAGGTGCTAAAAAATTCGTTGAACACTCCAAATCCTGTGGACTCATTCATAGAGGACCCATCAGTAAAGTACATATTATCACAATTGATATCCCCATACTTTGCATTGAAGATTGTAGGAACGAACCCCAATCTAAGATAATCTGGATTTTCATGGATTTTCTCCTTCATGAACAGATCGAAATGTACAGAGGAATTGATGTAGTCAGGGAAACAAACACGGTTGGGAATATACGATGAAGGATCAACCTGCATGGAGATGAATTCATGATATGAACTCATGAATCCGGAGTGAAAATTTAGCTCGATCAGCTGCTCAAAATTTCCGATCACCAATGGGTTCATAACCTTACACCGGATGAAGAACCGAAGAGATAATAATTTGAAGCGATCTTTTAGTGGGAGTACGCCTGCCAAAACCTCGAGACTCATGGTATGCGTTGAGGGCATACATCCCAACGCAATACGGAGACAAAGATACTGAATTCGCTCGAGTTTAATGAGGTGTGTTTTGGCAGCTGATTGAAAACAGAAACTGCCATACTCCATCACTGAGAGAATAGTTGTTCGATACAACATTATAAGATCTTCTGGATGGGCTCCCCACCAGGTGACGGTAATTGTACGGAGAAAGTTTATTCTTTGTTGACATTTTTTACTCAGATACCTAATATGGGTAATATGGCCCCCCAAGTACATTTGGAGTCGAACCAGACCCCAAGATACTTGAATGACATAGCATGAGTGATCGGTTTACCCAAAAGTTGAAGCTTTGGTTTTGCTGGTTTATGCTTCCTAGAAAAAACCACCATCTCTGTGTTCTCCGTGGAGAATTCGATCCCTAGCCCAATGGCCCAGGTTGAAAAATTGTTCAAAGTGTCTTGTAAGGGTTCTTGTAGGTCGGATTCTGTTGATCCTACGACAGAGACCACTCCATCATCTGCAAGTTGTCTTAGGCTGCAATTTTGTGTAAGGCAATTGTCAATGTCGCTTACGTAGAAGTTGTACAAAAGGGGGCTTAAACATGAGCCCTGGGGGAGTCCCATGTAAGAGACCCGACTTACTGCCGAATCTCCGTGAGAAAAGTTCAAATGTTTCTCACAAAGCAAGTTATATAACATATTATTCAATAGAGGCGGCAGACCCCGAGATTGTAATTTGTCTGACAAAACCTCTATTGAAACAGAATCAAAGGCCCCCTTTATGTCCAAGAATACTGAAGTCATTTGTTTTTTTTCGGCGTAAGCTATTTGAATTTCTGAAGAAAGCAACGCAAGACAATCATTCGTCCCCTTGCCCCTGCGGAACCCATATTGTGTATCTGAGAGTAAGCCATTCGTTTCAACCCAACGATCAAGGCGAAACAAGATCATTTTCTCCAACAATTTCCGTATACAAGACAGCATTGCTATTGGGCGGTACGAATTGAAGTAGGACGCGGGTTTTCCGGGTTTTTGAATAGCTATAACTCGTACTTGTCTCCAATCATCTGGAACAATATTATGCTCCAGAAACCGATTGAATAAATTCAACAAGCGATGTTTCGCAACATCAGGGAGGTTTTTCAGCAAGTTGAACTTAATTCTATCCGATCCCGGAGCAAAATTGTTACATGAAAGCAGAGCAAGAGAGAATTCTACCATCGAAAACTCGGAATCAAGATCGCACCTATCTTGTGGTATATCTCGAACAATTTTTTGCACAGAAGCGGAATCGGGACAAACCTTTCGTGCAAAATTAAAAATCCATCGATGTGAATATTCCTCGCTTTCATTGGATGAAGAGCGATTTCTCATGTTTCGAGCCACTTTCCATAATTTTTTCATTGACGTTTCTCGTGACAAACCTCCCACGAAATTTCGCCAATAAGCACGTTTTTTCCCTTTGATCAAGTTTTTAAATTGATTTTCAAGGTCCAAATACGTTTGAAAATTCTCAATGGTTCCACGTTTCCGAAAAGCTTTAAATGCATTCGATTTATCTCCATAAAGCTTGGAACACTGGCTATCCCACCATGGATTGGGAGGCCTTCGACGAATAGTGGAACCTGGGATGGGTTTCGTTTGAGCGCGAACCGTGCTGTCAAAGATCAAACGAGAAATGAAGTTATACTCCTCCAATGGAGGCAAACCATCTCTGGAATTGATGGCTAGAGCAATCGCGTCCGCATATTTTTTCCAGTCAATGTGTCTTGTGAGGTCGTATGCCATGTTTATTGATTCAGAAGAATTCAACCCATTGGTGATAGAAATTTTGATTGGCAAGTGGTCACTACCGTTGAGATCCTGGATTACATTCCACTTGCAATCTAACAATCGTTTGTCATTCGGAAAACTGATAGCAGAATCACAATAACGCGTCTTGGGTTGCATAACGTCGGCCGTTAATTAATGGGTAATGTTTTGCCTTTTTTTGATTAAACGTTACGCGATGCACAATACGATATGCTATTCCGAACAATTTATCTCTTCCTCACAAAATCTATTCAGTGGCGGCGACCATCATAGATGCCAACCTTCCTGATTTTTCTGGATTTCCCAGACTTTTTGGAACGTTCCCTGATACCCTGACAAACACTCAATTTTGCCTGGTTTTACAGAAATGATCCTGATTTTTCTTGATTTTTGTACTTTTCACTTTATCAGAGGGAAAATTATCGTAATTAATATACTGGGATCCCTGTCAAAGTGTTCATGGTTGGAAATGAAAACTGCCATAAAAGCTCTCCGGATAAATAATAATAATAGCTTATCCAGGGAAAAAAACCCCGATTTATTTCCATTAAACACAAATGAACTTTGAACTCAATAGTAAAAATATCTATATTAAAAAAAATCTAAATTAGAAAACATTCAACAATTCATCCACTGCTTATTTGCTTTTTTTATTTAGTGAGTATAGATTTATTCCAAAGTTTGGACGATGAATTCAGAGAAATTATGAATATTGATTTCTTTCCATTTCAATGTCACTACTGCATATTTTTTGGAAAAAATATGAACGATAAAAAGATCCCTGCAAAATAATATCAATGTCAAAAACTTCAACTCTATGGTCATCATAAAACATATTTGAAAAGTTTTCGACGAGAAAGCAAACATGTTCATGGAGTAGAGATTTGCTTAAGCTGCTTGAAAGATTGCAGAACAAAACTGTACACAAGAAATCGAATAAATGCAAGTCTACCTACGAAATGATGCTTTGGTTGCCCCAAAAATCGAACCGAATATGAGCTATCCTAATTTCTTCCTGATTTTTAATTTCATTCTTTGGGGCTTTCGAAAATTATAGTTAGCAACCCTGGCGACAACAATTCTTTCGCAAATAGAAATACTTTTTTTTGTATTTTCGACTGACACGACTGACATTAGACATAAAACACTGAACTTCGTATGATTATTAGATTTATTAGATTATTATTAAAATAATAAAACATATAATCGGTGACCCGCTCATTCCAGTTTATGATGATTCTTTGATCGTGAAATGTATATAGGCTGCGGAGTTGATATCAATATACTAGGTTGGGGGAAAAGTAATCCATTATTTTTGGGTGAATTTAAAAACTATTTTTAATATGCTTCGGATTATCCGATTGGAGTCAAATATACACGGTTTTGTTGGAAAATTTGTTACCATTCCAAAAGTAGTTTCATGATGTCTCTATCATAGATGTCTTGGTCCTTATTGGCGAAAAACCATAGCAATAGATTTTTACAATCTGCTCTTGATTCCAATTTCTTATCACTCTGGAAATTTTCCAATGCGAGAAAAAGGTGATAATCGTTTGGTGCCAGGTTCGAACTATATTGTGGATGCATTAAAACATCCCAATCAAACTCTCGGAATTGTGTGGTCTTGCGTTGTCCTGATGGAACACAACACCTCTTCTGCTGGCCAATTTTGAATGTTTCTGGTTAATCGCTAGCATAAAACGGTCCATTTGTTGTCAGTAGAGATCATAATTTAGTGTATTGCACTGGAAAAAAATATATTTTTAATTAAAAAAAAAAGAAACAAAAATTTTTGAAAATAAATTAAATTGCACATATTCAGTATGGGCACCATAAACATCAATCACAATTTAAGCGGCGTGGCTTGCATTTTCGCATTTATGAAATCAAAAGTGTAAAATGTACCGAACTTTCTCTTTGTTGACCTCCATTGTGGACACCCTGTAACTCACAACTGAATGGAACAAATAAAAAACAACAAAATAATTTGTTTTTGTGTGAAATGTCACCTTTACAATGAGCCTAAACTTGCAATTGTATGATCGATATTACGCGATATATTGATCACTGAAGCCAGCCAACGAGAAAATAATGAATAACTTTTTCCCCAACCTAAGTGAACTGGAACTGAGCTATTATTTGTTTCTTTTTTTTTTGCTCCACATCCACCTGACACCATCCGAATGATTCCTTCGCTCTCTGTGGCAACACGTCGAGGTTTGCGACAAATCCGATCCGTCGCTATTTTTTTTATTTCATGGAGAGAGAAACATTGAAACATTTTTCATTCATAAAGCATCGGGGATTTATTTATTATTGAAATATTTCTTTTGTCATCCACTTCGGCTTTGGGTTCGGTTCAGTGTTCATCCTGTGAAGAACTTTTTTATTCAAGTTTCCATTTTATACACCTGGTAATACGTAAACAGTCATCGATGGAAAAACGTCGAATTATATCGGTGAAGATCAAACAGCTTTAACATGAGCAATTGAATAACACTAGATTGCCAAGTCGAAATATCTGAAAGTAGTCAAATTGACTGTGATGAAGGCTATTGGAGTTTTCCGGGAAAATCCGATAACTGCTAGGAAGTGAGGATCACGAGGAAATTGAAATATGGAGATTTGAAAGCGAGATTTTCGTGCCCGCTGGCTCTGTCAACAAAGAAATATGTTAATATATATTTTTGAAGATACGCAGTTGATTGATGCTGTTTAGCCACACCTAGCTTCCTGTTTATACGGGGAAATGGTTCAAAAATGGTATACCAACAAAAACGCGAAAGTCATGGATATGGTGAAGAATTTTTGAACCCTTCGGACTTGCGGCCAAACGGACAATATTGGCAATTGTTGAGAGGAATCTCAATAAACAGTTGCCGATGCGAAACACAATTCAAAGCGAATAAGCGTTCGTTCAGCATGAAATAATGTGAATAAAATATCTGTACAGGGAAGTTTTGGAAGGTGACGCCAGAAAGCATTTGGAAAAAAAGAAACTCTAATCAAAAAAATTTCTTATATTTTGTAGCCATCGATTTTCGAAAAAAAAACAATCTCTTATTGATCATCAGTATAATCCCTAATCAATAATTATGATAGCTACATCAGTATTTCTTTTTCAATAGTTTTTCAACCAACGCATTTCACGCGAGCTGATCAACTTCTATTCAAAATCAAACCACTAAAATTATTATTCATTGAACATCAGAATGCGATTTTAAATACAATGATCCATTAAAAGTTTTTTTTTCCAGAAGCGGGAATTACTCATCGTGCACAGTTTTCTGTGCAAAACAACAAGCGAATATGAAAAAATATCAAGCACAGAAAACAGCAATGAGTACAATCTGATTCTATTCTACGCTAGAGCTATTTATTTATCATTCACTATCTCTCCTCTAGCAATAAAACATCGTCGAAATACGGGAAAAACACCACCAAAAATGCTATCGAGATGCAAACGAGATGTTTATAAATTAAAATTGGTCCGTATGTAGCCACCAGAGACAATCGCGTGACAACGCAACGGAAACAACAAAAAGGAACTGCGCGCTGGGAGACGTGTATTTTTGTCAGGATTTATGGCAGTTGCTTTTCGTGTGGCTTTGCGCTGGCCACGGAGTGGAATAATTCGCTAGAGAATTTCCACCCGTGGGGCGAATAAAGGGCGAACAAGAGTCGAGTGTCCCAACTGCGTTGTTTTGGAGGCTTGGATGCGAACTCCACAGTGAAATCGGGTTCGCGAGAAAATCGAACGCGGGTGAGCGGGTGATGGAAACCCCAAACAGCGAAAAGGAGGGTCGTTTGGGTGACAGCAATACGGACGGCGTGATGAAGTGGAGCGAATGGGCACTTTGACGTTGTTAATCTTAGAGACTAGTCTATTGGAGATTCGATTCGTGTTGTTGTTACCGAAAACCTCATCCTTGCACTTTAAGTGTTTCAAACTGAACAGTTGGTTAAGCCACTGACAGTATGCTTTGGAAGAGGTTGACTCGTCCAGAAACTTTGATCTCGTGCTGACTTAAGTGGTTACTCAACTACGTGCCCCGCCTCAGAAAACTTTCATATCATACCGAACCTTCTTCTAAGTTCTTACCAGCTCCCATAACACCACGATAAGCGCTTTTTTTTTCGCAATGCAGCCATAAATTTTAATTAACTTTATAAAATATTATTGTACTTTGGGAACTTTAAATTGTTAGCGAAAATTTTCACCCCTTGGCCCCCCAGCATTTCGTTTTTTTTATCGAGATATGAGTTCATTGTGGTGTATACTGTTATTTTTCTTTCCCCGCTGGAAATAAATTGACTCTCAGCTTATCCTGGAGAATATTGCGAGCTTTCGACAATTTGCGGGATGGCAAAAAATAATTCAGAGCTCTTCGGTCTTCTTCCAATCCGTTATTGAAGGATCGTGAAATGTTATTGAGCCCACAAAAATTTAATATTGTGCACAACAATGAAGAACAACTTTAAATTATAAAGCGATCAACATTTCACACACACGCATCCACACAATCAAAGCCAAATCAACTGGCCAACATTCACGATCGCATTATGATAATCAAAGCTGAATCAACATCATCTACTGGTGAGGGCAAAAACCTACAAGCTACAAGCGAATTTAATTACCCAAATGCACACGAATGTTGATGTTTATTCTACTAATGGCGCATCCGGCTTTTATAATGCTTATGAAAACACGCACGATTACACGAGAAGAGCTGATTATATTTCAATTGCCTGTATAGGTGTTAGTGGATGGATTGTGGGGGTGATAATATCCGCGCGAGGTGTTTATAAGAGTAGCTTAAAATTGATCGTGCTGCATGCAAACTTCAATATAACATACAGTTAAGGTGAAGGTGGAACGGAGCCATTGTAGTAGTATAGGTTAAATCACGTATTTTCATGGGTAATAGTTTTTGTGAGAGAAGAGCAAAGCACACCGTTTGTTTTGGATTTAATACGTAAAAAGATAAATTCACTTATCAGACTGTGTGGCACTGATACGAGTCTTAGAATACATTTGAAAAAAAAAATAACAATTCAAAACTGAAGTAAAATGTATGACTTTCTGTCTGTTCGTTTGTCTGATTCTTATGGACTCGGAAACTACTGAACCGATCGACATGAAAATTGGTATGTAGGGGTTTTTTGGGGCCGGGGAAAGTTTTCATCTCTCTAAGGGGGAGCTGCCACACAAATGAAACACAAATTTCTGCATCACTCGTGAATTATATCGAGGTTTTAGGATGCAATAAATCTTTTCACTGTGGTTAGACATTCCACCCCCCTCTCTAAGGGGGAGTTGCCATACAAATGAAAGACAAATTTCTGCATAACTCGAAAACCAATCAAGAAAATGTCAAATTTGGCATGCGAAGGTTTTAGGGGACACAAAACGTTTCTATGGTGAATAGACACTCCTCTCGTCTCTCTGAGGGGAGAGGGGGCTGCCATACAAATGAAGCATAAATTTCCGCATAATTCAAGAACTCATCAAGCAAACGGAACTAAATTTGGAATGTGGTGGTTTTATGGGGAAGAAACATTTCTAAGGTGGTTCGACACTCCTCCCGCCTCTCTTAGGGTGGGCTGTCATACAAACGAAAAACAAATTGCTGCATAACTCGAAAACTAATCAAGCAAATGGAGCCAAATTTGACATGTGAAGATTTTAGGGGACACAAAACGTTTCTATGGTAAAAAGATACTCCTCCCCCCTCTCTAAGGGGAGAAGAGTGGAGGGGTTTGTCTTTATTTTATCATATTTTCTATATCAAACATTTATTCCGTGTAACGAAGAAACATGTTACTTGCAAGTGGTTGAAGAATCTTGAACGAGAATTGTGTCTGAAAATAATCTGATATTATAATAATGAGTTTTGTTAGAAATACTAGGAATTTTATTGTAAAAGGTAAAATCAACGGGGTCGATTAGAAGATCAATGAATGAACAATTCTGCGATTGGACTCATGAACTTGCGCTTAGTAAGAAAACGTGAATGTTAGGAGGTATTGATAACAAAAAACAAATTTTGGGCGCGACGAAGTTTGCCGGGTCAGCTAGTATATTTATATTTGCAATTGTTGTGTATTTGCATATGAAGTAAAATTATTATTCTATGCAAATCGGGGCTCTTTTGCAAATTTATAACACATGCGGATTAGGGCTCTTTTGGAAGTGTATTTCCACTTATACTTTAACCATTGAGACTGAAGGAATGTTCCAGGGCATAAAAATATCAAGAAAAGAATTGCGATCTTAGCTTGTAGCAACGCCACGGGAAATCACAATTTTAAACTTATTGTAATCAGTAAATTCAAAAAATCAAGGTGTTTGAGGAAACCAAAGTAGACCATCTAATAGTTGATAATTGTTGATAATTCCTTAATATTTTCCTTCGTTGATCGTATTTTTTCGTATATTCACGTTGGAGAGCTTTAACCCTTCTCTTCGTTAGTCGAGGCATTTTGATTGAATGTTATACTTTTCCGTTTACTATTTTTGAAAGCATAGGCAATTGTGGCAGTATTCCGAGCTCTGCAATACAATTTTCTTAACCTATGTTAAAGTTGCTAAAACTTATATCATCGACCCATTAAACGTAAAATTAATAATTGTATTGATATCAACACAATTTTATTTTATTAATTTTCATGACATGCACATGACATGGACTAACATTTTATTGCGTGATTTTCATGATGTTGTCTGGCATCAGTGTCGAAAAAATAACGATGCTTTCATCAATACGAACAAAACTAATGCGGAAAATTGAAAATTTAAAATTTAACTTCCAGAGCACTAGCTCAAGTTTTCCGACGTTTTTCATTGTACATTGCGACGGCAGGTGAAAATCTAATATCTTGTGAGTAATCGATTAGAGTTTGGTTGATATAACTTGATGGGGAGTGTGCGAAAACGATCAGCAAAATTATAGTTATATATAGAGCATCGTATATCCGATATTTTGGGTGGTATATGAAGGGATTCGCCCCTCATTTGACATCTATCTGATTGGACAGGCCAGTAATGCGACACGAGTAAATGGACATTTTCGCCCCTAATTGAACATTTTTGTAAACATCCTTTGTGCAAGTTCCTACAACACGATAAATTTTTAGGAGTGTTTTCAACCTAGATTATGTATTTTGCACACTTTTCTAATGGTTAATTGTCAGATTTTCATTGATTTTTCTGAATCCCTATCTGAAATATGATTGAAGAGCGGTTAAAGTTCTTATATGAAAGACTCAGAAGGAAAGGGGTGTAAGTGATTTAATCGATTTCTCTTCCTCAACTTTTTTCTTCAATTAATAAATCAACTGCAAAACGTTCCAATTCGAATTTGCTGTATTTGCCGATAGATGAGGCTCTGACCTATCTTCCACATTGTCAAGTACAGCTGGAAATGTGTTTGCAGCTAAGTTATGACCAGAAGAGAGAGTCTATATAGAGAAATCGATGATGTCACTTGCATCCCTTTCGTTTTTTAAATCGTAAAAAAATTCAAAACTATAGGCGATATACGGCAAACTTTTTTTGTGCGGTCTTATTTGTGCGATTTTTTATGTTTTTTTTGTGTGGGATCGAGTCACGTTCGTATATAATGTTAATCGACATATACTTTGTGTATGTAAAAAAATTGTACGAATGCGAAAAATCTTATTCTATTCATCAAGACATATTAAGTCGTAATTGAGTATTACAAACATCGGTTTTATGATGTGCCGTATCGTATAATTGAACTTTTCGATAAATGCAGTTCGAGAGTCCCATAAACTTATAATTTGAATAAATGTAGTACTGCGAAAATCATGTTACATCCTGTGGAATATCGTTTAACATCATTTGACAAATCATATTAGATCGATTTAGGACATATTATATCATGTTATGAATTTGACTTATTAACTCTTTGTGGTCGTTTGTCTGCTCTCAGCCACCACAGCAAGAAACCATGCTAATCTCATATTTTACCCAACCAAGTATCAGATTATGCTTTTCCTAAACGAAGCTTGATGTCTAATGAACCTGTTCACGAATCAATACGGTGTTCCTAAGAGTAATAGATAACGGTACTCAGTATCAAACAAAGTTGTCGACCACACAAGATAACGCATAGTGCGTTGAATGCATAAGAATGTGGGACAAAAAATTATAACAGCAGAATTTAGCCATTGTAACATTTTGGTGTGATGGAAAAGATTGTTCATAAATATCAGAACTACTGTTTGCATAAATGTCTCATGTTGTTTGAATAATGGTATAAATGTCTCAAGCGACAAAATCTTCTAAAGTGAAAAGTTCTGATCGTTTCGGATACGCTGAAATCAGTATTTGAGTAACCGTTGGTTTGAATTATGTTGAAGTAGTTGTTTTTAAAGAGCAGAATAATTGTTTGCATAAGTGTCTTATGTCATCTGAATAATCAGTAAAATTTTTTTTGTTGAAATTGAAAAGTGCTGATATTTTTGGGTTACACATTACTTGCATTAATTATTGCATTAATGGCAAAAGTGTCTCATATTCAACGGATAATGAAAATAAAATTATGTAGATTTTTCTAGATTCCTTCCTATATACTCTGGAGTACCTCAGGGCTCAATTCTAGGACCAATATTGTTCTCCTTATATATTAACGATCTTCCTCAAGTGTTGAAATTTTGCAAAATTCACATCTTTGCGGACGATGTGCAAATTTACTATGATTGTCAGGATAATTCGGCAACAATGGTTTCAAAGAAAATCAACGATGATTTAGCCAGAATATATGCATGGTCGAACATGAATAAGCTTGTGTTGAATTTTAATAAAACCAATGCTTTATTCATAAACAACTCTCAAAACAACATCATACTAAAACCGACGTTGCAGTTTAACAACTCAACAATAGAATTTGTTGAAGATGGTGTCAGCCTTGGCATCACTATTCAATCCAACTTTAGTTTTGATAAATATATATTCAAACAATGTGGGAAAGTGTATGCTGGTCTTCGTACATTGTATGCTACTACATCTTTCCTCAGTGCGGATATGAAACTCAAGCTTTTCAAAAGTCTTGTATTACCTCATTTCATCGCTTGTGATTTCCTGCTTTCCGAATCATCAATGTACGCTCAATCGAGATTACAAATAGCATTGAATGCATGTGTACGATATGTATTCAACTTGAATAGATTTTCCAGGGTTTCTCATTTACAGTATCGTCTGCTTAATTGCCCATTTATAAAGTTTGCGCCTATGAGATGTTGCTTATTCTTATTTGATCTTGCGAGAACAAGCCATCCTGGCTATTTACACGAAAAATTAAATATTTTGAGAACCGCGCGCGCAAGGAAATATGTTATCCCTCGACACTCCACTTCCAAATACGGCAATTCATTCTTCGTGAGAGGTGTTTCACATTGGAACTCATTACCCAATAATCTTACTCTAATGAATTCGAAATTTGCATTTAAGAAGAAATGTTTAGAGCACTTTAACCGTTAAATTAGTAGAATTAGTCAAATTGAAATCATAAAAGTTATATTAGTGACGCACTGTTCTGTATACAAATCATTGTAGCATTTAAATGAGACCGAAGTCTCAAGTTACATAATACAAATTAAATAAATAAATAAAATAAAATAAATATCAACCACCTGTCCATTTTACCCCCCCCCCCCCCTGTCTTACCCGCGGTTCCCCTAATAGGTGAAATCTCTACATAAGTCATTCATGTGTATTTTTTTCAGATATATTGTTTTGTGATGTAGTTATATAGTCACGCTTTTATTGTTCGAAATACAGTTTAGTTTTTAACTATTTAAACCGCGTTTTCATTGTCATATGACCAATTTTAGTTACGACTGATTTTAAGTCAGGGCGTATGAAGAAACATTGAACTTTTTTTCAAAAAATCGTGACTCAAAATCCAAATTTCCGATTAAAATATAATGTTCGACAAAGTTAAAAGAAAATAAATGAACCATTTAGGAAAAATAACATTTCCAATGTACGGTTAACAAATTCTTTCTCAAAAATTTGATTTATTATCAAAAACTTATATATCTTAGAACATTCCTCTTTCGATATTTTTTTGGATATGTTTATTGAAAAGCCCTTAACAAAGTTTGACGTAGTGCCGTGGTAAAATCACTAAATTGGAGATATGAATTATTGAATGTTTTTGAAATTCTACATGCGATTCTACATATTCTATATATATATAAGTTACGGACAGGCGTGTCAGAGAACCCTACAATAGATTATCAACAGCAGCTGCATTGCCGCCACCCATGGCGGTATCAAATTCGAACGGCATAATTGCCGCCAACAGATAAGCGCGCGAGGTGCAGATTCAGCGATCCCGGAGACTGGAAATGGGAACATAAACATCTCGACAGCATCGGTTCGCATCATCGGATAAACATAAACAACGGACGGACAACAACAACGGCATGGAATGCTGACGAAGTGTTTTGTGATTAATAAAAGCTTTTGGAAAATAAAATCTAGTTAGTTCTAGTTAGGACCTGGCGCAGTCAAGTATTAGTTAACTATAACTCTTATATATATATATATATATATATATATATATATATATATATATATATATATATATATATATATATATATATATATATATATACAGGGTAACTTCGATATAACGTACATTTTGCTTTCAAAATTGTACGTTGTATCGAAATGTACGTTATATCGAAGCATAATAAAGAACTCTGAAACGTAGCTTATATTACTTCATTGTGTTGCTGTTTGAGTAAGGTTGATGAATAAAATCAATAAGAAGACGAAGCCAACTTTTCTCATGATGTTTCCCTTCGTTCAGTTGATTGAAATTTGATTCATTTAGAATCCGGAATCACAAAACAGTAGTATTTCGGGATTGATTAATGTTACAACACAAGTATCAAAATACATATAATTTATTGTTCTTTCAGAAAAAAAAATAAAAAAAAAAATTTTTTTTGGACTTTGATTATGTGTACGTTATATCGAGGTAAAATGTACGTTTTATCGAGTGACGTTATATCGAGGGTACGTTATATCGAAGTTTACCTGTATAACGTTTTATCCTAGGACTAACCGTTTTCAACTTTGTCATACATCATATTTTAATAAAACATTTTGATTTACTATTTTTTTAAAAGAAAGATCAATGATTTAAATTACGCCCTCTTAAAAATCAGTCGTAATTAAAACTGGTCATATGATAATGAAAATTGTGATTTTAGGTAGTTTCTATCATAACTATAAGTTTCAAAAAAATCGGAGGGCGTCGGGTCAGCAGCCGGCTGATTTGGGGTGGAATTGTTCTACAGTATTATTACCCTATATTGCGATTGCTCATTTCAAATATTCAAATCATCCAACAATTAACTCATGATGAAAATCGTAGATAGTGGTATAGTGGCGGGTGAAGGGTGAATTTGATAAAATTTGATAGAATTCGCCACTTGCTTTAACGAGTAAAGCAAGCAGTTTCAAATACCTCGCCTCTAATGAAATTATTAAATCCGAGATTGAAAATCAAATTTAAAAGAATTGATTAGAGGCCAATAAAATTGAAAACTCCATGGAATGCTTAATTGAAACCAGATTTATTGCGATTGACCATGGCGTTGCAGCTGCCCATTCCAAATTAATTATCCACATTATTGTGCGCGGGTGATGTACTGCAAATAGCTAATCGAAGCTCCATTCGTCGCACTCTATACGTTTCCAATTAGTGTCGGAACTCCCTCTAGTTGACATTATTCCTCTCCTCTCGGTTTGCCTATCTCGATTGGCTATGCAAATGAATTCTCCTGTGACCCGGACTCGAACACCGCAACGCCGCAAGACGACGACGTCATTCCTCCCGAGGAGCTCTGTGTCCAACCGGGTGGGCAAAGCAAATCGGACGCGCGATCGCAGGAATGTGTTTGTGTGCCACCGCTTGGCTTTCAAGGCGATTTGAGGCGGATAATCGATTTTAAATCACACCATCGGGAATACGGTGCATTCACGGTGGGCTACGGTCAGTTTGTAGAGGCGTACAGAATTGACACAAGAAGCCACCCAACAAGCGACAACTGAATCTTCCCGAGAGTGACTTGTTTACACTAGTCGTGAACGGAATTAACATGTTTATTCAGATGCCAGCTTGAATGGCATGAAACATGGAACAGACGAGGTAAACAGGTTCGTCGTGGAATTATTTCACTTATGATGCTCGACACGATCTGTTCACCCAGAATATACTCGACTCAAACTTCAATTTTCGGTTCACAATTCGATTTCTGCGGAATCATTCGCAGCGTCATCGAACACGACTGGCCAAAGTCCAGAAGCGCTGAAGACACCCCCGTCGATAGAGAGATTTCGCTGGAGTTCAGATTGTTTGCGAAAGGGTAATAACGATAATCGTAAAATCGATGAATGTCCAACAACGGTTGCGAGAATTATCAGTTCCGCCACTCGCTCGCAACCCCGCATTTCCACTTATATGGCGAAATGGGGGAAAAGCGAGCACAGAGTAGAAGTAGGAAAGAGTTATCGTGTCATCATACCATATACATTTTCCAGACCGCCAATCCGACCGCTGGTCTTGTTTCGATTGATGACAGTATCGTGGTTTACCAGCTTGCCCATCGAACCAATACAAATCGAACATGGTCTGCCCGATCCACTGTGTTCGAGTTCCGGGAATAAAATCATATATCATATGTGTACTCTGCCGCCGGAAGTAGCGTCGAGACAGAGGCCGAGGAGTTCCCCACTCTCTGCACTCATGCAATATAGTAGCGAGTAGAAGCAAACATGAAATTAAATTAATAACGTCGACTAATGAAGCTATAAATCAATCCTTGTGGTTTGACCCTCCTCATTTTCGTTCCAGTTGTGGTCTTCGTCCGACGAAGATAACGAGCTTACGGCCGGTTCTTCCAGATCGTAAGTATCGACATCGACGTCTTAAATAGAATGTAGAACTCTGCTGTCTTTGTAATCTAATTTTAAAAATATATTTAAAAACGTTTGAAATTCCTTAGGAAGTCTGAAAATCTACCTAAACCAAACAAAAAAGAGCTACCGGTGGAAAATCTCCTAAATTGGTTTTTATTTAAAACAAGGTTCATGATGAATAAAGCGAGTGTTCAAATTGTTATACTTAAAGTGAAAGTATTCGAAGTTTTCACTATTTTCAAAACTCTGAAATATCGTGAAAATTTAAAGCATAAAATTGTGATATACATCATGATTCAAGCAGTTTTGGAATACTGTAAGTACAGGATTTTCCATTTCGGGCTTCCGAAAGTATACAGCCCTGCGCTGACAACCGTTTGACATAGCTGTCAACCAAAGCGTCATATCATTAGTTTAATGTCTGCCATTTTACAATATGGATCGTTTTAGCATCGCACAACGTGTTAATTTTGTTAAATTATACTATAAAAATGATGTAAAACCGGCAAATGTTTTTCGAGCATTACGGACGGATTTTGGTCGTCATGAACGGCCTACAGAGCACACAATCGCTAATGTAGTGCGTAAATTCGAACAAACTCGATCCGTAGCGAATATTGTGCATCATCGTAATGTGCGTTCGGCCGAAAATATTGCTGCTGTTGCTGCTAGTGTGAAGGATGACCCGAATGTTTCGATTCCACGGCGTGCTCAGCAATTGGGCTTGTCAAACACATCATTGTGGCGAATTTTGCATTCGGACTTGCACCTACATCCATATAAAGTCCAACTGGTACAAAAATTAGAGCGTGGTGACCATGGAATGCGTCGGGCATACGTCGATTGGGTGAACGAACAACAGCAGCAAAATGCTGAATTTTCGCATCAAATTTTCTTCAGCGATGAGGCACATTTCGAGCTCGGTGGCTATGTGAACACCCAAAATTTCCGTATATGGGGCTCAGAAAATCCACATGTGATTGTTTAGAGGCCATTGCATCCCCCAAAAGTCACTGTTTGGTGCGCATTATGGTTTGGTGGAGTCATCGGGCCGTATTTCTTTGAAAATGAGGACGGCGAGACGGTAACTGTGAATGGTGAGCGCTATGGCCACATGTTAACCGATTTTTTTTTGCCACAAATTGAAGATATGGATACGGATGACATGTGGTTTCAGCAGGACGGCACCCCGTGCCACACAACACGACCGAACATGGCCATATTGCGAACGAAATTTGAGGGACGCATAATTTCGCGTTTTGGTGATGCCAATTGGCCGTCCAGACCATGCGATTTGAACCCGCTACCCTTTTTTTGTGGGGTTATGCGAAAGACCGTGTCTATGCCAACTCTCCGCAAACTCTTGAACATTTGAAAGACAACATTCGTGAAGTTATGACCGAGATACCGCCCCATATGTGCCGAAAAGTCATCGAAAATTACCTCTTCCGGATCAAGGTGTGCGAGGAAGCCCTAGGTGGACATTTGAATGATGTTGTATTTCACACATAATGGCATAAACCAAACTTTAATTTGAAATAAAAGTTTCATCGAAATTCGAATTCTAAGTGTGTTTTATTTCAATTTACTTTCGGAATTTAAAGTTGGAAAACCCTGTATATATTGTTAACCTAATGTATGTATGCGTACTAAAACCAACAGGAAGGAGTAGAAAAATCAAAGTCAAATGTAACTGGAACGTTGTAGGAAGCAAATGAAAACTAAAAAATTAGCTAAGTATGATTAGTTCTTAGAATGATTTGAAAAAAATAATGTCTTAGTTTACCTTAGTCTAGATTTGAAAAACAGAAAACAAAATTATTGCTTCCTGATGTTTTTGTATATTACACTTAAACACATCAGGTTGAACATCCTTCTTCTAAATGCTTTTCATTCGAATTCTGCCTGAGGAATTCCAGTTTTTATCTCCTGGATTCTACAAAATATGGCGTATATCCATCGATCCATCGAAGATTTTCAATTCAATAAAATGTATTTTTTCAAACCACAGTAAAGTAATTCATGCAGTGATGTGTGAATTATTGCATTGTCCTGCTGGACTAGAACTTAGCTTTGCGTGTTCTGCGAATTTGAAATTGTTGCAGACTGGTTTTGAGGTCGTTTCTTTAGGTAAACCCCCAAATCAAGTTTTTCAGGCCATAACCGATCCACCCAAAAATAACCTTAGAAACTAGGTGTGGTCTCTCCGCCAGTAGGCCGTTTTCGTCTTCGTTACGCTTCAATGCTTGTCAATTTTCCTAAACTTCCGGAAGGCTAAAATATGTTCTGCTGCTAACGAGAATAAGTTTTTCCTGCTTTTCCTTGTTCTCAAAGTACACTGAAGTCGCTTTTTACGCGATTTTTGAACGAGATTTTTTTTACGCGGATTTCGGAATTCAAGGGTTTTTACACGCCGATTTCGTACTTTACGCGGATTTTGAAATTTACCGTTTTTTTTGCGCGGCAGGTATCAATCGCGTAAAAATTGACTCCAGCGTAAACAGATTTTATGTGCTAATTGGTGTGACTTTTCACGAAATAAGTTTGTATTGTGGCTGTTATTAGTGGCTTACAAATAAAAAGAGAAACAAATATCATGATTGTAGCATGCAAAAAAATCAGTTAATCGATTGTTAGAATATGGGTTGCATTTTAAGATAATAGTTCACTGTATGTTAGATTTTGAAGTTTAAGCAGTTTATTTTTACGCGGATCTTGGAATTTACGCGGTTTTTATTCACGTGTCAAGTATCCCCCGCGTGAAAGCGACTCCAGTGTACTGTATACAAAATTATCAGCTATCAACAGTTCCATTTTTCATATCACTTTTTTAAGCCTTCCTTGCATGATTTTTTACTGACGAATTTCATACCAACTCGACAATAGCTTTTTGAAACGTTGTGAGGGTAAATACATTGGTCGTTTACGCAACTTTGCATACTTGAAATATTCGAAAAATAATTATACTACTTTTTGTAAAAGGCCAATTTTTTTTTTCTTTTTTTTACAAAAAATTGTAACTCAAAAATTATAATATCTACAAAATTCTAGTCAATGGATGAAATGTAGGAAATTATTGAAATTTTTATAAAAAACAAAAATTGTTTCCAAAACAATTACACTGGGAAAAACAATTATTGTAAACATTGAAATTCATTTTTCTCAAAAACGTATTTTTTTAAATTCTCAACAAAATTATATGATTAGCCCTTACCATTTCCAACAAGTCACCCATACATCGCAAGATGGGCATTTTTACAGGGAAAAAGTTTTTATAACAACAACTTTTTCATGTTTTCTGTGACAACTTTCTATGTTTTATAGTTTCTGACATATTTGGAATTTTTGTATAGAAATTGTACTTTTTAAAATATTTTTTTTCAATGAAATTCAAATTGAAAAATATATTGGTATTTTTGAATGAAAACTGACATTTTTTTTTTTCATACTGTAACCAACATTTTGTAGCCCTTATAGTTTTCAAGTGAGGTCACTTGAGTTTTTTATACGAAAAATTTCTACTCAAAACCTTTAAGAATTACAAAATGTTGGTCAAAAATGAAATGTACGAAATTACTTGAGTTTTTATTTAACGCACCAATTTTTTTAATGAATTCCATTGAAAAAAATATATATATTCACAATAAAAATTTTCCCGAAAACATGTTTTTCTGAAATTCCGAAAAAATAGATATTAAAATTTTCAGCAAGTCACCCAAACAACGGAAGATAGGCACTTTTACATGGGAAGAGTTTTCCTAACAAAAAATTCATGTTTTATTTGACAAAATAATAATAATGTTTAATACGTAACATGTTTATGTGTAAATTATCGCGACTCACATGTTCTGCAAACTTTTTTTCCTTTTAGAAATATGACAAAAAGATGTCAAACGCGGGAATTTACACACAAAAATGTTACGAGTAGAACATTATTTTTTCAGGAATCTTCATACAGAAATGCCATATATTTCGGAAACTATAAAAGATAGAAAGATGATGTCATCGACAAATGTTAATATTTTAATAAGATTTATTAAGAGATTTGTCGAAAACACTATATCGATGCATTGACTGTGAACAAAATTAGGATTAGTTTTATTAAAAAAAAACATGAAAAAGTTGTTGTTAGAAAAACTTTTTCCCAGAAAAAGTGTTCATCTTGCTATGTATAAGTGACTTCTTGGAAAGAATTTTAAAAAAATCCATTTTTGAGATAAATGAATTCCAATTTTTAGAATAATTATTTTTTCCAGTGTCATTGTTTTGAAATCAAATTTTGGTTTTTTTATAAAAATTTTAAGAATTTTCTACATTTCATCCTTTGACCATAATTTTGTAGGTATTATAGTTTTTGAGTTATAAACTATTGTAAAAAATAAGAAAAAAAATTGGCCTTTTACAAAAAAAGTAGTACTTTTCTTTTTCGAATATTTCAAGTATGCAAAGTAGCTTAACACGTTAAGCCCCGATTTTTTCTTGTTTCGTTTTTCATTCAGCGCGCATCAAGAGTGTTTGCACGATATCAGTGTCGGTCCCAGCTCCCAATGATATTGATTTTTTTTTTATTAATTCGTTTATTTTTACAGGCTCAGTTACTTAAGTTTAAAGGAGCCGAATTCTCAAATATAATTTTAAAACTATATATATAAACAATTTTCTTACATCTATGGTTAGTAAGGTGGAAAACCGATTACTCGCGGTGTACTCGAGTTTAGGAGGGTCACATATTTTTAGGAGAAGGATGGGATATAAGGAAATAGTAACAATGTTGATGAACACTCATTTCTTAAATCTATTCGTATATCTATAGTGTATTTACATTTCAACTTATTCTACTATTTATAGCAAGGGGACGAATTACCCGCAAAGGAAGGAAAGGAGGGTAGTTGATATTGATTGTATAGATAGAAAACAGTCAGAAAAAGTAGGCGCATTTTGTAAAACATCCGAAAACAAACCGTATATATTTTTACTTTCTTATTTTGGAACTGTCAGTCCCACTCAATCAGCGCTTTCCTACCAAATAGCTCAACGTCGGCCCCTAGGGACCGACGCTGGGCTCAACGTTTTAAATGACCAATGTCTTTACACCCACAATATTTCACTGCTATATGAGATGGTGCTGCCAGTAGAATTGCCATGAAATTCGTCTATTGGTGAAATAAATCAAGGTCCAGAAATATCGAATGGTGGGTCCTTTGGGATACACAAGTTTTAAACATCAAATTAAATTTTTAATTATAAATTTTTGTGTATTTAAAATATTATTTTTCCCAAATATTTCAACGATACTCCAACAACTTTCTCGCACGTCATATTTTAATCATTTCGAATTATGATTATTTGAAAAAAAAACAGGAAGTGGGTTATATCTATGGTATAACCGCAAGGGTGACGTAGGACTATCGTTGATTTAGAGATCATTTGTTTGAAGTTGAATCTGAATTCATTCTGAATGAATGAATATTTGGGGGACTTCGAAAACGAGAGCGTTATGTTGGACACAAGGTTTTATGCATCCAATATTGGATACAGAAATATCCTACCGATGGGGAAGAATAATCTTCAGAAGCTATCCTGTTAATTGCGATTGATTGAAAAATCACAAAACCAAATGTATTTGGGCACAGTGTACATGGATAGAAAACATTCAAATAAACTCTTTCACATGAATGTATTTTTAAATTCCCAGAGGAACTGGCAGATTATTTTCCGGATATGTCTCGATGCTGAATGGCATCCAAACGGAAAGAATTCCGCCCGTGTATGTGTGTGTGTGTGTAGCGGCTGCTTCGAGATCTTCCCGGGGAAACGTCTGGCCTAAGGTACACAAACAGGCTATTGGTGACACCGTTCATCCGCGCTTTCATGATAAATGAAGAGCTTCACCACAACAGCGACAACATGCTCCAATCGCTGTTCAATTAGAACTGAGTGGATTTCCGAGCGCCGCTCGCTTATATACCGATTGGTGATTTCAATAGCCTGTTTAGAAAGCAATTTTAAGACTATTGAAACAAGTTTTTGGATCAAAAACTAACAAGTATAGAACGCGTAGACATTTTATCTTTCGAATGAAGTGTTTATCATACCATTTCGTTCATTTTTTTAGGCGCTATTAACGCTCAAAATCTCGGTCTCCGGCGTAACATTTTCGTTTTCGAAACTTTGATTTTACACCCCGGTATAGAAATGAAAGACGTAGTCCTACGTCAAAAGTACAATTTTCTTACATATGCACTTATGAAAAATCATTCGTAATTAAACTTTGTCATATGATGCTTAAAATGGCATGATCATTCTTGGTAGATATCAGAGATATCACATCAATCGGCTGTAAATATGCCCACGCATCTGTTACAGCAAATTTATCAGTATACAAACTGCATACTGATTCCAAAGGCTCTCAAATTTCCAAATTCGACTGTCAATATCGTGTTCAAACGTTACCGGTAAACATTGACGTTCGATCGCGCAAAGCAAACTATACTTAGAAATGACACACTGGAAACTACGAGCGGAGATCATCGGAGCGGTCCGACATAATTGCGTGATTTAGCGAAAAAGTGCACTGCGGCGAACAGTACAAATATCATGGTAAAATTAAAATGCGGACTACTAGCGGAAAGAAGAAAAACCACCGCAACTGATGAAATCGAATCAGTAATAAACGCTCTACATTTATTGAAAATCAACGCCTTCCGGCTATTGGTAACAAGTGCCGAAATGTACCACCAAAGACTACAGCGGCATCGTCACCGATTCCGTCATTATCCCCAATGAACCACAAAAGGAGCAACTCGCAAGGCCCGCAATTGAAACTAATTGTCGTTTTTTACGGCGGCATTAAATTTACGGAGAACTCGTAAAGCCAAACACTAACCGGGATAATTATCCCGAGAAAGATGACCGTAAAGAGGCAACTTTGTGTGCATGTGGGTACCATTCGGCATTCGGTGATTCGGCACAAGTTGCGCACCACTGCAATTAAATGTGGTTTTGTTTTCTATCCGGTTCGTTTCCGTGCTCCCCCGGGAGAGCGAGCGGCAGGACAGCAAACCAAAATTGAATAGAGTTTGAACAAGTTGAACACTGTTCTCCTCGCAAAGGACATGCAAACAATTACGGTGAATGGGAATCGTTTGAACGGGTTAAGTTTGTGAAGATATTTCGACAACGGTCGGTCATCGACTCAATAGTGGTTTATGGTTATGGGGTTCTGATTTACCGGTTAGGGCATAAAGTTTCCGCCGTAAACAAAGCGATACGCTTTTCGGCACATTTGTGCGACCTGTCCTCGCCGCGTTTTGCCGGTGGTGGTCTCGAAGATGACTGAAACCCATCGACATGTGGATCTTCCTAACAAGGAATACATTCGAAGGTCTCGCCGCTCAGTCGCACCGATTGCACGGCTTGTGGTTTCGGTAATTGAAAATCCTATTTGATGGTTGTTTACATGAGAGAAAGGGTTATTTGAACTCGGCGATTGCCGCCAACGCCGCCGCCTCTGTTCTTGGTGTGGTCATGATGATGAGGCGAAGGAAGCATGCAGTTGTGGTAACCACATCTGAGCGCTCGGCAATAATACGTATTTCACGCTTTTCGAGTGCGTCGAGGCGGCTGCATCTTGTGCGGGTGTGTATCGACACACAAGCGGATGAAGTATATGCTCTTTGCAGGCATTCGACACGAGTAATTGAATGTAAATCATCGGTCGTTGAATAGGAGCACTCGTTATGCAGACGAGCATTGTTCGAGAGGAAGAGATCTTCACTGGCGTCCAATGTTTACTAGCACTCGGATAGTAACACTTTGTTGTTATTCATGGCGTATATTATGTTGTTCGGTTGGTGAATGGTACGATTCATTACTTCTTCTGGGCGGAAGTTTAACAATTTCATTTCACAGCGATGATTTGTTCTTATAATCACATACGTTTCACACCGACTCAGAAGCTCAGGAATAATTCAAGCAATTTGTCTATACCAATAAAATATACAAGGCTTTTATCACTACCAGCAATTGAAAAAGTAAATATTAAAAAATGCACTTAACGTTTCTTCTTTGTTTCCTCGTCACAAAAGAAACCTAGAAGATGCATTTCCACAATATCTGAGAATCTGGGTTACCATGTGAGATTCCATAGCTTGAATGACGAATAGAAGAGCGATTTCCATACATCAAAAATAAAAGACATATTCAATACAACGTGACTACATTTCTTTAAACCACAATTACGTAAACTCGAGCTAAAAGACGAGGAGGAACACACCAGGCGCCAAACAAATTACGTCATTCTCAATGGAAAAACCTCATAAATCCATCTACTTTCATCCCGCGGAACGAGTAGCAGCATCACCACAACAAGAAGAGACTAACTTTTCCGCACGTGTGTAATTGTTGTTTGGCAATATTTCGTGTGGGATTTATTTGAATTTATTGTACTTTACGCTTCCACTGCGTACCGAACCCGCTGCAAACGAAAAATTCTTTCTAATCCCACTCTTCCCTAATCGGGATTATCATAAATTGCAATTTATGGTCAATTTCGTAAAGAAAAGTTCATCCTTCTTGCGCGCGCGTCCGAGGAGATTCTTCAGCGCGGGCCACGCAAACAACGGGGGATTATTTTTTGATGATTCGAAAAAAAAAGTTAATCCTTGCGGAACGAACCTCCAATGCGAGCAATTTGCCAAAGCCGGATTTGCGGGTAATGAATTTACTGTGGGGTGGAGCTTAGTAAATCTTTTAGAATTAATGAGCGAGCATTACAGTGCTCTGCAGGACTCCCTCATCAAGCAGAACAAAACTACTGAAAATAAGTCGTCGAGAAGGCGCGTTAAGCTATTCGCCAAAACCCAACTACCCAAGCATGTCGTTGCCAACGACTCCGTCACTCCATCGCCTCATATAAATTAATTGATACAGCCCTTTTGTCTGCCCGACAGCTATTTGTGAAACTGACGAAACTGTCGTCTGGCACTTTGTTAGTTATATAGTTTCAGAAGGAGTGGAAATGGCGCGAAACGGAATATTGCAGATCATCGTATAGTTTATCGGCGAAGACGCAAGCAAACAAATGCTCAGAAGACACGAAATGCTATACCTACCCGATTCAAGCGAGCTGTGAAGTGGATTGCGGTTTCGTTTAACTTGCTACGGTACACTTCAAAAGTGCCAACAAAATGATGGCCAATTGACATGAAATCGGGCTCTGACGGGGATATCACTTTTTAAAAATAATGGTTCTGAATGCAGCAGGTATGAGACAATATATTTCGTGTTTGTGTTGATGGATAAGGGCAATACAGCGCGGACTCGATTATATACAGTCTTCGATTTATTTTCACTGTAAGTAATTGCGTCAAAAGAAATGTATTTTTTATTTGTTTTTATACATTTATTTTTCGATTTTTGATTATAAAAGATGAATTTAATTTTTGATTCATCCCCTTAAAGTCATAAAAACCTTATTCATATAAAAAAAACAGGAAGTGGGTTATATCTATGGTATAACCGCAATGGTGACGTAGGACTATCGTTGATTCAGTGATCATTTGTTTGAAGTTGAATCTGAATCCATTCTGAATGAATGACTAAATGAATATTTGAGGCACTTCGAAAACGAGAGCTCTTTCGCTTGCATGTTATTTTCAATGCCAAGAGGAACTGGCAGATTATTTTGCAGCAGCGATATCTTTCCGGATTCTTCTCGAAGTCCCAAAACCAAATGTATTCGATCGCAGCAGTACTATGTGGATAGAAAACATTAAAATAAACTCTTCCGCTTGATCATAATTTTCAATTCCAAGGGAACTGGCAGATTATTTAGCAGTAACGATGACATCATTCCGGATTCTTCTCGAAGTCCACCACCAGTGGTTAATGCTAACTTGATAACCACCTGTTAATTGCACTTGATTGAAAAATCACAAAACCAACTGTATTTGATCGCAGTTTTACATGGATAGGAAACATTAAAATAAACTTTTTCAAGTGAATGTATTTTTCAATTCTCAGGGAAACTGGCAGATTATTTTTCAGCAACGATTGAATCTTTCCATAATTTTCTCGATGCTGAATGGCATCCAAACGAAAAAAAAAATCCGTGCGTGTATGTGTGTGTGTGGCGGCTGCTTCGATGTCTTCCCGGGGAACCGTTTTTCGATGCTGATACTCTCTTGGTCACCTTCTCTTCTCCTCCTGCCTCCTGCCTCCTGGCTTTTCTGCCCTCCCTCACAGTTCCAAACACACTGCATGTCTTTCAGGTCAGGTCAGGCTAGGTAATGAATCCCTCGATCCCTTGATTCCTCGCCGAAAAAGAATAATTTTCAGAAGCTTTCCTGTTAATTGCGATCGATTGAAAAATCACAAAACCAAATGTATTTGGTTGCATTGTTATATGGATAGAAAACATTAAAATAAACTCTTTCTCATCAATGTATTTTTCAATTCCCAGGGGAATTGACAGAGTATTTTTCAGCAACGATTAGTTCTTTCCCGATTTTCCTCGATACTCGAAGCCCACCAGTGGTGCATGCTAACTCGATAACCACCTGTTAATAGCACTTAATTGAAAAATATTTGGTCACAGTGTTACATGGATAGAAAACATTAAAATGATTTCTTTCGCATGAATATATTTTTCAGTTTTCAGGGGAACTGGCAGATTATTTTTCAGCAACGATTGAATCTTTCCGGAATTTTCTCGATGCTGAATCCAAACAAAAATAGTTCCGCGCGTGTATGTGTGTGTGTGTGTTGGCTGCTCCCATGTTTCAAGCGGAACCGTTTGTGGCATCACTCTCCTCCTGACGGATTTCCTTTCGGCCTAAGGTGCACAAACAGGCTCTTGGTGACACCGTTCATTCGCGCTTTCATGATAAACGAAGAGCTTCACCACAACATCGAGAACATGCTCCAATCGCTGTTCAATTATAACTGAGTGAATTTCCGAGTGGCGCTCGCTTATATACCGATTGGTGAATTCAATAGCCTGTTTTGAAAGCAATTTTAAGACTATTGAAACAAGTTTTTGGATCGAAAAGTAACAAGTATATAACGCGTAGACATTTTATCTTTCGAATGAAGTGATTATCATACCATTTCGTTCAGCTGTTTAGGAGCTATTAACGCTCAAAATCTCGGTCTCCGGCGTAACGCTTTCGTTTTCGAAACTTTGATTTTACACCCCGGTATAGAAATGAAAGACGTAGTCCTATGTCAAAATCCAAATTCTTTCAGGAGGTGATAGAGGATCATATTTGATGATAAAAATCCTTCCACGCATATGTTCGAATTCCAACAATGACAGAGTTAATGAACTTTTTCTTTGTTTCGGCTTCAGTTCACCTTAAACTGGCTCTAATTCAAGAATTTCACTCATAGGACAATTATGTTGCTTCCATACAGTTGTGAAACTTCCAAATTAGTGGATTTAAGTAATATTTTGGAAGTGAGAAACTTCAAAGTTTGTGGTTTTTAAGGTGTTACTTTTAATTTTCTCCTAAAAATAGATAATAAACTTGAATATTTCTATCAAACAAATTGAAGCTCTCACCGCTTTACAATTTGTTCTTTGACACCTAACTTATTTTTTTTCAATTTCATAATTCCTGGAGAATCTTCAACTAAAATCTACCAAAATCACGATTTTTACTTCACTGTACTCGTCAATTAACTGTCACTTGAACCCATTTCATTTCTTCTTGAAATAAGTCATATTTGAAATATAAAAAAAATTTGACTGTATATAATCGAGTCTAAGATTATATATAATTGAATCATATATAAGCAATTCTGTAAATAATCGAGTCCAACCTGTACAAATTGATAACTTTACATTTTTACATTTTGGTAATTTTGATTATCCGTGATAAAATACACAAAATATTAAGCTTAGTAAACAAACATACATTTTAAGTTTTGACTAGCGAAACAATGGAATCCCGGCTCCGAAGGGCTCACTGTAAAGGGGCCTAATAAATACTTATATACATTTAAAAAAACGTTGTCGATCACATTCTTTTCATATTTAGCACCTTTATTTTCGAATGCTTATCATATTCACCAATTCCACATCAAAACAACCGTAAACAGCCGATTTTGATGCAAATCTCTCGGATTTTTCCAAGGCCTAAAATCACGACTATCGTTATCAGATGACGAATTTTAATTATGACTGATTTTGCAAAAAGGGCCAGAGTCATTGACCATTTTGTGGAATAAGTTTAAATTTATATGGCCGATTAGAATATGATGTAGGGTAAAGTTGTTGGGAAATCAGTGAACTGTGTAAGTTAGATAACATTTTAAATACACTGTAAAAAGATCTCACTCAAAAAAATATAGGAGGTTGTATTCAAGACACGACCGCATTGTTGACATAGAACTACGCTGTAGTTTAATTCAAGTCGTTTGTTTATTACTGCTGATATTATTTTATAATGCTACGAAAATTTTGAAATAACTATTCTACCAGTTTGATCGCCCTGAAATATGTTTTTTATTGTAGAATCATTTGACGGTAATTGTTCGATGATTCATTCTTGTGCTCGCAGATAAATACATGCTCGAGATAAGCGCAGCTGTCACCCTTAGTGGAGAAAGTTTTGCTACTGGCAAGCGAAACTAAATCACATACAACCTTTCGAAACGACATTTACTTTCTTTCTTTGACTAAATAAACGAAATAAACTCTATCTGTTAATCTCAACAACCTCGAAATGAGTAGCACTGCTTCATTATGATCAAGATTCGCGCAAATGCAATCCTAGTTGAAAGCAGTATTAATAACATAATATAACTTATTGAATAACTTGGTATTCCCCAAATAATTTATTGGTGCACAACCTTAACACCTGCTTCACCATAGCGTCAATTCAATGCATTGATGACAGAAAACAAACAATTTTAACTGCTTGGAAGAAGGCTGAATATTTGCCTCAGCAGAGATTCATTACCAATACCCTAGGGTAAGGTTAATGCAATGACTGCAATGCCAGAGACATCAGTGAGTGAGTAATTTGGTCGCGTCCACAGCTCAATCCGAAACGAAGACATGTGATGACGCAAAACAAGGAAGACCAAGCGATATTCATTGCTCTGAATACAGAACGATACTGAAAGTTTGCCTTACTTCCTTGCTTGAGACTTTAAACTTCTTCAGTTCATTCGTCTCTAATCTTCAAAAAGGCCTTTGGAAAACTTTACTTTATCCATAATATTACTCCTCCACTCCCATTGCCTTGAGAAAGGTATTCGATCCCTCGCCGTCCAGCTCGCCCAGCAACGATGTTGTTCAGTCGATTTACTCACGAAGAATGAAAGTTGGCCTCTGCGAGATCCACTGTTTATACTCTAGGCAAATATTCCCCTACGATCGTCTTCTTTTCCTTTGTTCACGGAGACTTTATATCTTGCGATTTCCCCTTCGTTGCTCGACGATAAGCTGCTCGTTATTGACAGCTCTGTTCTGGAAAGCACAGAAATGGACAGAACAAATGTATGAGGAAATGTGAATGCTTCCAATTTTCATTAATTTAAACCTTATATAGACTATGGGATTGTAATGTATGGCATATCAAACAAATGTTAGGAAATTTCCGATTCGTTTGGTAGGTAAATCGCCAAAATCCGTTCGCAGCAAAAATAATTATTAACGATAACTTTATTTCATAAAAACGTGACCTGTTTTCTGATTTGGCACCCTTAATGAAAGACGTAGTTCTACGTCAAAAAGGAATTAAATAGTACAAATGTTAATAATCTAAAACATGTCCCCTTCGATATATTGTAATAGCCAATAATAGCCAAAACATCTCCTTCAGTAGTTTCAGTAGTTTTCGAATAAAAACAAATAGGTCATTTTATTTAGATCGCTTGTTTGTAACTTCGACTGCGAAATGCGAAATTTTAGCAATTTTACAAATAACTGTAGTGGAATGGTTTGGCAAATTATCGCAATTTGTTTCATGTTAATGTATTGAACATTTATCTTGAACACTATTCCAGTGGCCTTTTTCGCAACTAATGTACACTCGGCTACTTGCGATTCCATACTTGATGCCCCAGCACTATTATTCCACATCTCATAACTACATCAATCTTTTCTTTTTTCAATTTTTTTCAATAATTGAAAGTATCAAATATCATGCTGCATGTATTTAGTATTGCCTCAATGGAATCACACCTCAAGACATCGTTCGTACAACGAAAAACAACCAGCATCTGATCTATCTTCCACATTGTCAAATACAGCTGGGAATGTATTTGCAGCTAAGTTAAGACCAAAAGAGAGAGTTGATGAAGAGAATTTGATCAAGCCACTTACACCCCTTTCCTCCTGAGCCCCTCACTTATAATATTATGAGTCAGACACATACTTTGAAAAATAGAGGGGATCAAAATGAAAAGTTTGTAAGTGACATCATCGATTTCTTTACATCGACTCTCTCTTTTGGGCATAACTGAGCTGTAAACACGTTCTCATTTGTATTTGACAATGTGAAATATATAGGTTAGAGGCTCATCTATCGGATTCTATAGCAAACTCAAATTGGAACGTTTTTGCAGTTGAGTTATTAACTAAAGAAAAAGTTGATGAAGAGAAATCGATCGAATCACTTGCTTTTGAGCCCCTCAATTATATCTACTTTTTTAGGTTGAATTCCAATTTCAGTTCGTTTGAAATTTTCCTGTTCTATTGTCAGGTATCGTCCTGAAAATGGTCTCATTAAATAAGTTTTCGAAGTTCTCTACAAAATCATGCGACTTGGATAGTATTTGAGGGGCTTAGAATGAAAGGGGTGACTTTCTTTTGGTCTTTGCGAATACATTCCCTGTATTTGACTATGTGGAAAAACCTCATCTACTGGATTATATAGCAAACTGAAATTGGAACGTTTTTGCAGTTGGGTAATTAAGTAAAGAAAAAGTTGATGAAGAGAAATCGATCAAGTCATTTACACCCCTTGCTTGCTAAGCCCCTCAATTATAATAAAATTATCCCGACAGTTGAGTGTACTTAATTCTAATGTGTTTACCATCTATAGCTGCAATACAATTAAAAAAATGTCATTTTCAGATTAATTGGCTTGCGATTGATGAAAACATTACTTCTGTTGATAACGGCATATGCTTTTGAGTTAACATGGCCCATATCGATGAGCATGTGTCGTACACAATTAGTCGAATTGTTGTGTATGATATCCGGAAGGAAAAATTCATTGAAGGAAACGAATTTCCTGCGGCCAGATATCTGTAAAAATTAAAATGAAAATCAGCACATTTTTTTACAACTTTGTGTTATATATTTCAGTAAAATTTTTAAACTGATTATTATCGTTTATTATGTCTTCCGAAAGGAAACAATTTTTTCTGCGGCTTATAAAAAAAGGATGGTACCAAACCTGGAAGACATAGAAAACAGTAGTAATATTGTTCTTATATTGGGTTGGGGAAAAAGAAATGTCGTATATTGTCAATATATGGCAACACTTAAACATATCTTGTGTTGTACTTATCGCATCGGGCCATACTATACGGCTATTTAAAGACGACAATCTGTGCTACAAGTGTCATTTTGACAGTGTTGTGATTGTCCTTTTCAGTCTCAAGTTATAACGCGTCAAAGATGTAGTCCACCAAGCAAGAAATTCGCCATATTTTACGTTTTTACTAGCTGCGAGGTAAAACTGCAACGAAGGCGACCTAAAAAATTCGTGTAGTTTATGGACCCGATACTGTAACGATTCGCACAGTACAGCGTTGGTTTGATCGATTTCGTTCTTGTGTAGTGGCTGTCGAAGATACACCCCGTACTGGTAGGCCAATCGTCGTGGAAACCGATAAAATCGTTGAAATCATCCAAGTAGATCGGCATGTGAGCACTCGCTCGATTGACCAGGAACTGGGTATAGACCATAAAACCGTTTGGAACCATTTGCAGATTACGTACGACAACCTAAAGCGAAAAAAGTCGTGGTCGAAGCGCGGTGAGCCGTCCCAAACCATCGCCAAGCCCGGATTGACAGCCATGAAGGTTTTGCTGTGTGTTTGGTGGGATTGGAAGGGAATCATCCACTATGAGCTGCTCAACTATGGCCAGACCCTCATCTCGGTTCTTTACTGTGAGCAGCTTGACCGTATGAAGCAGGCGATTGACCAGAAGCGGCCAGAAATGATCAATAGGAATGGTGTTGTTTTCCACCAGGACTACGCTCGGCCTCACACATCTTTGATGACCCGCCAGAAGCTCGGATGGGATGTTCTATTGCATCCACCGTATAGTCCGGACCTGGCTCCAAGTGATTATCATCTCTTCCGGTCCATGCAAAACGCTCTTGGTGATACTAAGCTGGCCTCAAACGAGGCTTGCGAAAATTGGCTGTCTGAGTTTTTTTTTTGCAAATAAGGAGGAGAGGTTTTATAGAGGGGGGGATAATGAAGTTGCCTTCTAAATGGCAACAAGATTGCGAATTTATTTTAATAATTTTAAGTATGTTAAATAAAGCGTCAAATTTCTATCATAAATACGACATTTCTTTTTCCCCAACCCTATATATATTGTTATACATATTTTGTTTTTTTTTATGTTGCAGAAGATGCTGTTCGTCAGAAGTAGAGAGGCTTACGGGATACATTTTGCAAAGAAATGAAAACAACACACAAAGAGATCTTAGGACGGAGCTGATTCTGAAATGATCATTAAATGGCATTTTTTCCAGTTCATTCCACGTAATTTTTTTTTACGTAGAACTACGTCTGTCATTAAGGGTGCCAAATTAGAAAACAGGTAACGTTTTTATGAAATAAAGTTAACGTTAATAACTATTTTTGCCGCGAACGGATTTTGGTGATTTACATACCAAACGAATTGGAAATTCCGTAAGATTTGTTTGATATGCTATACATTACAATCCCATAGTCTGTATATGGTTTAAATTGATGAAAATAGGAAGCATTCCCATTTCCTCATACATTTGTTCTGTCCATTTGTGTGCTTTCTCGAACAGAGCAACCTATAAACGAGTAACGAAGGGGAAATCGTAAGATGTAAAGTCTCCGTGAACAAAGGAAAAGAAGAAGAACGGAGGGGAATAATTGCCTAGAGTATAAACAGTGGATCTCGCTGAGGCAAACTTCCATTCTTCGCGAGAAATTTGACTGAACAACATCGTTGCTGAACGAGATGGACGGCGAGGGATCGAATGCCTTTTTCAAGGCAATGGGGATGGAGGAGTGATATTATGGATAAGTAAAGTTTCCCAAGGGCCTTTTTGAAGGTTAGAAACGAATGAACTGAATCAGTTTAAAGTCTCAAGCAAGGAAGGAATGCAAACTTTCTGTATTCAAAGCAATGAATATCGCTTGTTCTTCCTTGTTTTGCGTCATCACATGTCTTCGTTTCGGATTGAGCTGTGGACGCGACTAAATTACTCACTCGCTGATGTCTCTGGCATTGCAATCATTGCATCAAACTGACGTCATTGCATTAAGGTTCTGAGCTACACAATTGTGTGGGGAATCATCAAGCTAGGCTATCGTCAGCTCACCAATAAAATAAATGTTCTGGAATTTTGTCAGTGATTTGGTTTCGCATGACGGTAGGAAAACTCCCTCCACAAAGGATGACATCTAAGCTAATCTAGACTGGCAATATTAACAGAAAGAGCTTCTGTTGAGAAGAGCACAAAACGGAGATAAATATGTGTATATTTAGTTGGTTCAAACCATCGATATATGGATATTTGTATAAAAAGTGCATCTTCGCTACGCTGAAACCCCATTTATATCTGCTCCCATGTGGTAAATCTATTAAACCTGTTCAATTCTTTCGTTCCATTAAGGACAACACGTGCTAAAAAGAATCCATGGTTTACTAATGAAATCGCGCAAGCTATTTTGGAAAGAAATATTGCGTATCGTTTATGGAGCTCGGATAGATCTGTTTATAACCAAAATCAATTCAAGCATCTTCGAAACAGAGTCACTCACATAGTAAACACTGCAAAAATTAATTATACATCCAATCAGCTAACTTCGACACATTCAAGCAAGGACTTGTGGAAAAAACTGAAAAGTATTAATGTGTGTCAAAATTCACAACATGTTGAACAGTTTGATAATAATAACAACGAAATTAACGAATATTTTAGCTCCAATTTCTCTACGGACGCTGAATTATTCCCTATTCCTCCAGTAAATACGAATGGTTTTGCATTTTCAGAAAATTTCTGATAACGATATTGTTATATCAATAAACTCAAATAAATCTGATGCGGGGTTTGTGGGTTTTGATGAAATTCCTTTGAAATTCATCAAACTTTTATTTCCTTCGATTTTTCCTGTATTGAGATTTTTATTCAATCTTATTATTGTTTCTTCTAAATTTCCGCAAGCTTGGAAATTTTCTAAAATAATTCCTATTCAAAAAAAGGGAAAGCGTTAATTTGGCTAATTTAAGACCGATAAGCATTCTGTGCGCCCTGTCAAAAGTCTTTGAACGATTGATAAAAAATCAAATTCAAGACCATATTGATAGTTATAATCTAATGCACCATCTTCAATCAGGTTTTCGTCGTGGACATAGCACAACTTCTGCCTTTTTGAAAGTGCACGATGATATTCACTCGGTTATTGATAGAAAAGGTGTTGCTGTTTTAATATTGATCGATTTTTCTAAAGCCTTCGATAAAGTATCGCATACTAAACTTTTGAAAAAAATATCCTCTGAGTTTTCGTTCAGCCGTTCAGCTGTTAGCTTGATTCACTCGTATCTATCGAAACGAACGCAAGCTGTTTTTGCAAATGGAAAATATTCCAAACACATTCCAATTATGTCTGGTGTCCCTCAGGGTTCAATTTTGGGCCCCTTGTTATTTTCATGCTTTATCAACGATCTACCATCTGTTCTGAAGCACTGCAAGATTCACATGTTCGCGGATGATGTGCAACTTTACTTAGCCGTAGAAGGTTTACCAGTACCTATGATATCTGACTTCATAAATTTTGATTTGGGTAGAATTTATCGATGGTCGATTCGGAACATGCTGCCAGTGAATGCATCAAAAACTAAAGCTATGTTTATTGCCAGAAATAATCAAAATAGCGAGTCACCATCCTTGTTCTAAGGCACCGAGAAATTAGATTACGTTGACACGGCTTGTAATCTAGGGTTTATCATCCAAAACAATCTAGAATGGGACAAACACATTAATAAACAATGTAGCAAAATATTCGCTGGTTTACGACTTTTGAGGCTTTCATCTTACATGCTTCCAACTCGTATAAAGTTACGTCTGTTTCAATCATTGCTTCTTCCTCATTTTATGTATGGAGATGTTTTTCTGTTGAATGCATCTGCTCGAGCGATTGACAGATTTAGAATTGTTTTAAACTGTTGTATTAGATATGTTTTTAATTTAGGTAGATTTTCTAGAGTGTCTCATAAGCATCATGTTCTACTGGGCTGTCCCTTCCATGAATTTGTAAAGTTGTGAGCATGTCTAACTTTGTTCAAAATTATTCATTTTCGTTCCCCTACATACTTATATGAAAAACTGACTGCCTTTCGTAGTAATCGTATTATGTATTATGCAAATACATTGTTTGTCAGGGGCATTGGATTTTGGGATCAGTTACCTAACGAAATTAGGAGTATTAATAGTGTGAGTGGATTTCATAGGGAATGCGTTCAATGGTTTAACAGGAGGAATCAACAAAATTAATTGGTTAAATTTAAAATTATAGATAAGTAAAAGTAGATTGAAGAGCTCAATGAATTCAAACTAAATGTAGTACATGAAAAAGAGAATTCCTTACGCTACAATGATTTGTGTATCAATAAATAAAGAAAAAATAAATAAAGAATAAATCATCAAAAAATTATCGTCAAATGATTCTACGATAAAAAAAAGCATTTCAGGGCGACCAAACTGGTAGAATGGTTATTTCAAAATGTTCGTAGCATTATAAAATAATATCCGCAGCGATTTGAATTAAACCACAGTGTAGTTCTACGTCAATAATGCGGTCGTGTCTTGAACACAACCTCTTATATATTTTTTCGTTTATTCAACTTACATTTCTGTGTATGTAAGTGTGATGTGGCCGGCCGGATGTTGTTGAGCGAAACCTGTGTGCCGCGAGTTTTGCCGTAGCTCGAAGAGTTCCTTTGGTGTTGGCGACTCGAGTTGCTCGTCGATTTAAAACTTCGTGAACGGCAGCGATATTCCACCAAATCGTCTCGCACAGTAGACATCGAACTCAGGGTAACGATATTGGGTCCTGATGGGAAAAATGAAATGTTCAAAGTTACTACTGGGTCCTGCTCTTTATCGGAATTCATACCTGATCCTTCAGTCATTTCAGGTCAAACGGCAAATGCTTCATTTGAATATATCATAGAATTGGATCGTTCAATAAGCTTTTGTTGTGCCTTCGATAAAGAGCTTCATTGTGAACCCAATAGTGCTTTCCTTTTCCCATTGTCCCGTTATTCTGATGTCGCTTATTGAACCGCCTATTGCTTAATCCACGACCTTCATGGCGTCTTCGCCCGACAACAGGTTTGTGTGTTAGGTGTGTTGGTGAAAATGGGAATGCTCCTAGTTTTCATCAATTTAAACCATTTACACACCAAGGGATTGTAATGTATACATATCAAACAAATCATACGGAATTTCCGGTTCGTTTAGTATACAAATCTCCAAAAACCGTTCGCGTCAAAAATAGTCATTAACGTTCACTTAATTTCACAAAAACGTGACATTTTGAAAGTGAAAAACTGAAAAGTTAATAATTTTAATGTGTTATTATTAATTTTATCCTTAAAAAATATATTACAATATAAACAATCTAGTTTGTATCAATTAAATTGAAGCTCTCTTACCGCCAGTGTTTGCCAAATGATACATTCACTGAAAAAAACCGCTTTAGTTCGATCAAATATGATCATACACAAATCATCTCCCCCAGCGGCTTTCGTTTGTTGTTACGTGTTGCAAATCAAAACACAAAAGAGAACGGGACAACTCCGCATCGGTTCGCACTTCATGATACACCGACACGCAAGCAAAAACATCATATACGCTTTCGGTGCAGAAAGTTTATTTTCTTTTTTGCCTCTAACATATGCATATCGACCTCTCCATGCATAATGAAACAGCAGGATCGTACGGACTACGCAAAGCGAATGATTCATATTCGGCTAATGTAACAGATCCTGATTTTTAAGCCTCAGAGAGTGCAAACTATATGATTATTTAGCTCGATAGAGGCTAAGGGAAGGGTAGACAGATCATATTTTCCATTTTTAACGCCGATATCCCTTAAAATATGTATATTCATAAAGACCGCATAGTTTTACTAGCAACACCGCTCTCTTTTCCTATTCGTTGCTCCGCACAAATGGTGACCGAATGATGACGTAATTTTTCTTGTATCATTTATTGCTTTGCACTTGTCTGTGCAGTGGGTTTCGCTATAGTAGAGCGGGACGATATATGCGGTTCAAACTTGTATACAGGCTTCGAAAATGGTTTGCGATGTTTGATACAGCTCGAATATGCAAACAACAGTCTTCGTTCCTCTCTTGGTTTAATCATGTAATGTTACACAAGTGATTACTGTCATTCATACAAGTATCTGAATGATCCTCTCATATTTGGTTACATGTTCGTGAGAGGTTACTTGCATGACACTTTGGGCCTTATTCCCGAATACACTACACGTGAAAACAATGTGTAGTGAGTACAACCTTATTCCGGAATACACGCCACTGTAAACATTTGGCAGAATTCATTATCAATACACCGAGTTCATCCACCGATGTTATTCTGATTTACACCAAGACGCCTAGAAGTATATACTAAGGTGGGCCAACTTGCTAAAACCACTCTTTAGCCATCTTGGAAGTCTACTGTGTTTGGTTTGTAAACAAAACACAATACGCTATTGCCGAAGGTCGCTCGTGATCAGTCTGTCTCTTTCACGCTACAAGCAAATAATTCCCCCTCTACTTTCTTCCGTGCTGTTTTCATATACCGCTCCCCTAACCAACTTAGTGACGAAACGGCCTCACCTAGTACCATAGACCCGTCTTGATTTACACATCACGCTCTCTTTTGTGTAAACAGTCATACACTCTCCCGAAAAGTTGGTATATATGACGAGCTTTTGGTAAATATTACCAATATTTAATAAATGTTTGCAATACGAATTCTTCGTACATATTACACGATATGATGTCAAATCGGTATAAGCAGTCGGTTCAACGTTCGTTTAACATATACAACATGTTATATTAACCCTACCTTTATGCATATATTGTTATGAATTTATTGAGCTAATAATAAATGGATAAAGATGCATACACTTTATTCATTTATTGAACTATCTAAATTATTTATTGAACTATCTAAACATCTGATCCTGTTCGATTGGGTCTGATCCATGGCTACAAATTAGGAAAAAATACACAGTTATTACTGTGAATAGCTACGACAGACTACTCAATTCTCACCATTACCCTCTCCCAGGACCAGCTTGTAATTACTTCTCAGCCAAACACATTCGGGAGATATCATGAAACTGACAAAACCCAGATGGCATTAAGTGAAGCTAGCTTTATGCCCCGTTGCAACATTGACTTGACGCGCAGGATACGAAACCTGCATCGTGGCGAATCCGGAAAACATCTAATTGATTGAACCACCGATCACAATCGTCTGCAAAACGTTTATGAAGTTGTCCTTGACCGAATCCAACAGGTAGAACTAGGACTCGAAAGGGCTCGTTTTTGTGTATCGAAGTACCTAGATTCCTTACTATTGAAGTTCTCCCGCAACAGACGAGCACAAATCATTGCTATCCAATATGTATAAATATCAATTAAAGAACATAAAATTGAATTGATTTTCACGAATATTACTTACCTATCCCGAATCTGAGTTAATACGACCTTCTTCTGTGATGAAATCAATATCGGAAAGTAGTGCCTTGCAACTCAATTAACAACTCGGTAATTAGGCTAATAAATTTATTTTCTTCGTGGTTGCCAGTAATGACAATCGTAAAAGTTACTAACACCGCGAAGTAAAATGAATTAAACGTTGGTAGGGATGTGTATTGCATCTGACATTCATTTTACAAACGATTGGTAATATTTACAGAAAATATGTACATTCTACTGTTTGAATTACAAAAGATTTGGAAGCTTTTTTTTAGTAATCCATTTTCTGGGTGTATCGACACAACTCGAGGATAAACAAAACAAAATACAACTGACGTTTCTATTATGGTGGGTATAAACTAGTGATATATTCATGTGAAAAAATAGGATGAGATTTATAGAAATCGCATCAACCGTTTACATTAACGCGAACTTATATACTGAATATTTTCATATTTTCAGTGAATTTATTCACCTGAAGTAGAACTGCATCCAACTTTAGTGATTTCTCACCAGTGAGAAATTCACCAGCGTTTACATATGCCTGAATTTATCCTATACATAGTGGTTATATATACCTCGAAGAAGAGTATCATACATATTCTCACCCGTTTACATCTATTTCCGTGTGATTAAATTTATCTATAGCTATAGATCTCCCAAATGTAAACGCGCCATTAGAAACGACATCGGAAATGAACACAAGGTCATTTTGGTATCCACTCCACATTCTACACGAAGTTCATTTTTACACTTCACGATCGGTGGAAACGCAAAAAAGTGAAGTGAGATGTAAGCGTAGTGGAAACGTAAATGTAAGTGGATACGGGAATAAGGCCCTTTGTGTATCATTCGATTTTGATCGAAATCCAAACACTGCTTACCGCTCTACAATTTGTTCTTTGACATCCAACTTCTATCGTTCTTAATTTGGCTGCAATATCGATATTTACAATTCCTGGTGAAAATTCAAGCAAAATCATCAAAAATCACTATTTTTACTCCACTGTACATTTAATAGCAACTTAAATTTCACCTTAACGTTGAAAGGTTACATTTCTCCTTGAAATAAGTCATATTTGAAATATAAAAAAAAATATATTTTTCCACACTGTATATAATCGAGTCCGACCTGTATTGCTAAGCGCAAAACCCGGAAAAGGAATCGTCCGATTTGAACCTTTAGTTTGTTGTATTCGTCTCTGCTTGTAGATCGATGTTATGGGATTTTTTTGGAAATTTTTGAAAAAAATCCTTTATGTTCTACAATGACATCGTTGTTAGTTCAATTGGATTTCGCGTTTGCGGAATTAATCTTTGTGTTCCGATGGTATGAAACGAAAAGGGCAACGGCCTTTTGAGAATTGAAATTATGAATGAAAATATTCACTTTTCTGTGTCGAACATGTATTCCATGTAACGGAGAAACATCAGAATTGTGCCTGAACATAATTTTATATTATAATGACGAGTTTTTTTTTTAAAGGACTAAAGGAAATTTAAAGGACTAAAGGGCACAAACAATTTTTTGACGCTATGATGGAAGATTTGAGGATCTTCGTAGCCACTTGGTTGCGCGTTCGCTTACTAAGCGATCGATCGTGAGTTCAAACTCAGGGCCCCCAATTGACCATCATAGTGTAGTTATAGAATAACTACGTCCACGCAACAATATCAGTGATGGAGATCGATCCACGGTGGAACGAGGATCGATTCATCCATACAACTGCTCTGCTCTGCAAGAAACATCGGGCTGTTGTGCTATTAATAACCCAACAATGATCCCATCAACTGTCTCCGCTGTCCTGTCTGCTGAACAATGGACGAACAGAAGGATACCCTTATGCCTAAACGGCTACTACCAATCAGAAGATCAATCACGAAAGAGATCTGCGATTTAACCCACGAACGTTCGCTAATAAGAAAACATGAACATTCGGCAATATTCATATCGAAATCGCGCGGGACAAAATTTGGCGGTTAAGCTAGTTTAAAATAGAAAAGTTTCTTTCGTGGTGACCCTAATGCAGCTTAGAAAAAAGTGCTAATCGGTTATATATAAAAATAGCAAAAAAAACTTTGTTGTAAGAAGTTGATTAAAATAAATAGGGCTACAACATTGTCGAACTATGTTTACCTCTATCTGTAAAGATAAGCAAGTTAGATCTCACCTAAAATGTTGGTCGTTGAAGAATCTTAAATTCATGTTTCAATGATGAAATTTATGGTTTAGCAATCATTTGAAACAACGAGCTGAGTGGGAAAGCAGAACCGAAATTAATTTGAAGACGCATCACGGTGGACCAACCATTCTCGCAGCAAGCTAACGTTTTTAATCGGAGAAACACCCAGAGAAAATAATGTAATTGGAGCAAATACCAACGTCAAATTTCCACGGTAAATATTCCGTGCGTCAAAGCGTGTTGTCGAATCGAGGGGAAGCGTAAAAAATAACACCGCTAAAATACTTCCTCTTGTTCCACGGCTCTGCTGACATGCTGAAAAAAGGGATCCGAAAAGTTTACCCGCGATTGCGAATCACTTAGACTTTTCCGCCGGATCAAGTTCCTAGTGTGAAATGAGAAACCAAAGGAAGTTGGCACAGGGGACAGGCGCATGACAATAAATGAGTATCGATGCTGGCATAGACAGAATAAAGGGGTTTCTTCTCATCAGGAAAATAACAGCTCACGTTCGAAAGTCCTTCCTCTGAATGTTTAGGATATATTGAAAATTTGAGTCGATTTTCTTCTACTTCAGTTCTACAGTAAGTTGTTGGCGTAAGAGATAGGGCAATCTTAGCATTGGTTTACACGCACCACCATCCAAACCATATACAGGCAAACCTTTTTTTGTGCGGGGGATAGGGACCGCACAAAAAAAGTCGCATAAAAAAATCGTGCAAAACTTCACCAGCAGCTTTAAAAAATCGTGTTCGGTACACATTTTGAAAAAAACTTTTTTTGTGCGGTAGATAGGGACCGCATAAAAAAAGTTTCCCTCAAGAAAATAACTCAAATCCACGCCATCCACCGTTCAATTTCCTTTTGTTTCCCTGCTTTGCGATGGGACAGTTTGTCTTTTCGGTTGCGCGTGGCTGTTTTGTGCTTTTAATTGCATGTCGAAACGTATTGCTGTTAGAAATCATGTCACACAAAAAGTTAGAAAAACTTAGAGCATTTGATGAGAGGAGGGAAATGATTTCAGAAGTGGATAATTGAGACGCAAATATGCTTTTTTCGCACTGAAATGCATATAAACCGTCGAAAAAAACTAAATGGATGTCACACTTCCATTCATACACCGCACAAAAAAACCGCACAAGAACAGGAAATCGCACAAAAAAAAATCGCACCAAAAAAAAAACGCACAAAAACAGGTTTTTCTGCACATAGAATTATTCCGGGTTATATGGTTGAGGAGGCGAGATTCTCGGTCAGTTGTGGTATTTCTTGCATTCAGAAATTAGTTGCCTCGTCACTCTGCCCTGTGAATATCGCATCAACTACTAACAGTTGCGTCGGCGGTGCCGAAACCCCACTAGACATCAATCCGTCAACGGATGTATCAGCATTTCAGACCGTTAAGCTTCTATGACATATATTTTATGCAAAATGTTAATCTGAGAATAAGTAGGTTAGCTGCCTGTCCCAGCTGACTTATATTGTTGAAGCTCTACGAATCGTTGCACCCAAAACACCAAAACTGTGGCCACTACCCAACACAACAACATGAACACAAGAACAGCGATTGCGCCTGGTACGGGGATTCCAGTGTGGCACGTAATGCATATTTATGGCCAGTATGGAACTGTGTTGAATGTTCGCCTTACAAGCTCCAGTTCATAGTTGTTGTGATTCCAGTTCATGTGGCATTCATGAAGCATTCATGTGTATGCCTTCTTCGCGGGCTCGTCTGTTCGCTCTCGTGCATTTGTGCATAGCACTCCAAAGGCGAATTTTACCACAGAGTATCCCTTTCTCTCTTACTATGTAGTCGAACAGCTGCCAGATTTGGTTTGGAACTCTCGATGGAACTCATGAATCTGAGTCTTCTGACTGTTTGTGGCAGCTCCATTGAAAGCCGCCTCTTACTTGAGCCAAACTAACGCTTAGGTTCATAGAAAATTTAAAATTTATATCCATTTACTGTATCAAACTGTATCAAACTACTCATTGTAACAACCGAGTGTAATTATTTGTGGATGTTTAAATAATCCTAATTTTATCATTCACTCTTACCACACCAATGTAAATCTTGGAACAACTAAAAACTTTCACTATATCATTACCAAGCATCAAATTCTTCGTTCGGAAAAGGCAGCAGCAGAGCTTCTTGGAAAATAGGCGTAATCCGCTTTGTAGGCTATATAAGTGCCCGTTTCTTTCAGGCGTCCCTTCTGCAACTTTGTGATAGTTCATCGAATCACCGAGATGGTGTTATAAGCTTATAAGCGTTAGCTTCTAGGCGTGCCAACCTTCAAAAAATATTTGTGTTTGATCTGTTAAATGGAAATTTTGATTGTCCATCCTTATTATATAATGTATCATTCTATGTACCATTTCGACAACTACGTGAGCGAGATCTATTGTTTATCAATCGCCATAGGACTTCCTATGGATTCCATAACCCCTTAGAGAAATGTTTCCGTGAATTCAATAGTGCTTGTGCTGTGTTCGATTTTAACTGTCTTTAAAAATAGGATTAAGAATTTAATATAAGGATTCAGTTTGAGGAATTATAATCAATTCGAGACGGTGATAAATAAATAAATAAATAAATAAATAACAGGATGGTTCGGTTTTTAAAATACTTCTGTTCCAACTAACATTCTTCTTCTTCTTCAATGGCACTAACGTTCCTAGAGGAACTTCGCCGTCTCAACGTAGTAAAGGGTGTGTCATATCAAATTGCATCACGGAAAAAACGCTGTAGAAATTTAATTTTTAGGAATTATATCTTCAGCTTTGGTTTTATAATCAGATAAGAGTGTATAGATCACGTTGGCCATGCTTCACTGTCAATTTTTCGTAAATTTGGAAAAATGTCGTCGAACGAAAAAGAGCGTCGTGAATTAATCTTGTACACTCATTTCGAGAATCCGGAGTTGTCACATCGGGACATCGGTAAGATGCTGGGAATCGTCCAATCCACGGTCAGCAGAGTACTAAAACGATACTTCGAGGACCTAACCATCGGCCGGAAGGTGAAGAACGGCAAAAATGGATGCTCCGTCAGTGAAAAAGATCACAAGCGCGTAGTTAAGCAGTTTAGACGTGATCCGAGAAGTTCGGTGCGGGATGTCGCCAATAAGCTGAATTTGTCAAGTTCATTCGTCCAGCGGACCAAGCAGCGGAAGGGCCTGCGTACATACAAGGTTCAGAAGGCTCCTAACCGCGACGAAAGGCAAAACATGGTGGGGAAGACGCGAGCCCGGAAGCTGTACACCGAAATGCTGACGAAGCCGCATTGCCTGGTAATGGACGACGAAACCTACGTCAAAGTGGACTTTCGTCAGCTGCCGGGCCTGTTGTTCTTCTCCGCAGAGGACAAATTCAGCGTTCCGGAGGAGATTCGCAAGCAGAAACTATCCAAGTTTGCCAAAAAGTACATGGTGTGGCAAGCGATCTGCTCTTGCGGAAAGCGGAGCGCCCCCTTCGTGATGACCGGCATGGTAAACGGGCAGGTTTACCTTAAGGAGTGCCTACAGAAGCGCATACTACCACTATTGAAGCAGCACGAGGGCCCGACCATCTTCTGGCCGGATCTCGCTTCGTGCCACAATTCAAAGGACGTGTTGAAGTGGTACGAAGCCAACGGGGTCACCTTCGTGCCAAAGGAAATGAACCCGCTCAACGCGCCGGAGCTTCGCCCAATAGAGAAATATTGGGCGATTATGAAGCAGGCCCTCCGGAAGAACCAAAAAGTTGTCAAATCGGAGGCGGACTTCAAGAGAAAATGAATTTCTGTTCAAAAAAAACTACAACCTGACGTTGTACAGAACCTTATGGACGGGGTAAAGAGGAAGGTGCGAGCATACGGGCTTGGGCTCGAAGTATGATTAAAAAGAAAATGCCAAAAGTTGTTTAATAGTTTTCATTTTACTGTCTAAAATTTTCAAAAGGATCGGTCTACTGGGCGAATTTCTACAGCGTTTTTCCCGTGATGCAATTTGATGTGACACACCCTTTATTACTTGCGTCATTTTTATTAGTACTTAGTTGAGATTTGTATGCCAAATAACACGCCTTGAATGCATTCTGAGTGGCAAGCTCTAGAATACGCGTGATCACAGTGCAAGTCGGAGGAAATTCCTTTGACGAAAAATTCCCCCGACCAGAACGGGAATCGAACCCGAACACCCGGCATGTTAGTTATGACGCTAACCACTCGGCCACGGGTGCAATTCCAACTAACATCACCTCATCAAATATCTATATATAGAGCCATTCCATGCCAAACCGATATGGTGGTTCTCAGATTTTCGTCAAAAGTGGTAGTTTTGTTCTTTATCGCAAATCATGAGACCCGTATTTTTTTATTTTTTTGTTAGGGTGACCATTTCTCTTTTAGGGTGGTCCAAAAAAACAATTTTTTCGCATTTTTGCCAAAAATTACATTATTCAAAAATTCATAACTTTTGAACTACTGAACCGATTCAGAAGTTAGACATACCAAATTAAAGCCAATCACCTGGTCTTTTTTGAAAAAATGCTATACTTGCAGAGAATTTGAATTCTGCTCTCGTTATTATTGATTGTATTCGTTTTTTATTGTTTTCATAGTCTCGAGCCCAAAGGCGCTATAGCTTTTTATATTTTTTCCTAAAAGCTGAGGTTTTTCAACATAATATATCCGAATACCAGAGAGCTGTTATTTTTCGTTTTTAAGTTATGATTTTTAAATGTTAACATGTTTTCAGTTTCGTTCAACATTTCTATGCGACTTGACTGGATGTATGTGATTATAATCCAATTAGTTGGCAAATGTGTTATTCCTTACAAAAAAGGCTAGTTAGTACGCTTTAATTTGATATGTTTATCATCTAAAGCGGTTCAGTAGTTCAAAAGTAATAAATTTTTGAAGAAAGTCATTTTTTGGAAAAAAGGGGAAAAATATTTTTTGGACCATCGGGTAACTTTGAAAAATCATAACTCAAAAACTAAAAAAACGCCTCTCTGGTTTTGAGATATATTATGTGAAAAATCCTCAGCTAGAAAAAATATAAAAAACTATAGGGTCTTTGGTCCTGAGACTATGAAAACAATAAAAAAACGAATACAATCAATAATAACGAGAGCAGAATTCAAATTTTCTGCAGGTACAGTATTTTTTCATTTGATTGGCTTTAATTGATTGGTGATTGGTGATTGGCAGGTGATTGGCTTTAATTGGATGTGTCGATTATCTGAATCGGTCAGGCAGATCAAAAGTTATGAATTTTAGAAAAAAGTAATTTTTGGCAAAAATGTGAAATGTTTTTGTTTGTTTTTTGGACCGCCCTAAAACGGAAATGGTCACCCTAACAAAAAAATAAAAAAATACGGGTCTCATGATTTGCGATAAAGAACAAAACAACCACTTTTGACAAAAATCTGAGAACCACTATATCGGTTTGGCATGGAATTACTGTATATAAAAATGGATTTCTGTCTGGCTATATGTCTGTCTGATTCTTATAGACTCGGAAACTACTGAACATGAAAATCGGTTCGTAGGGGTTTTTGGGGCCGGGGAAGGTTTTCATGATAGTTTGAGACCCCTCTAAGGGGGGCTGCCGTAGAAATGAAACAAAAATTTCTGCATTACTCGAGAATTATTCAAGCAAATGAAACCAAATTAGGTACATGGAGGTTTTAGTGTGCAATAAATGTTTTCACGAAGGTTAAACACTCCATCCCCTCTCTAAGGGGGAGCTGCCAAATGATAGACAAATTTATCGAAAACTAATCGAGAAAATGCCAAATTTGGCATGCTAAGGTTTTAGGGGACACAAAACGATTCTATGCCGAATAGACACACCTCCCGTCTCTCTGAGGGGGGATGGGGGAGGCTGCCGTACAAATGAACCATACATTTCCCCATAATTCAAGAACTATTCAAGCAAACAGAACTAAATTTGACATGTGGTTGGACACTCCTCCCCCTCTCTAAAGGGTTCACCCATACAAATGGAACACAAATTTCTGCATAACTCGAGAACTAGTCAAGCAAACGAAACCAAATTTGGCCTGTGGAGGTTTTAGGATGCAATAAATTCGAAACTCCTCCCTCCTCTCTTAGGGTGGGCTGTCATACAAATGAAAAACAAATTTATGCATAACTCGAAAACTAATCAAGCAAATGGAGCCAATTTTGGCATGTGAAGATTTTAGGAGGCACGAAACGTTTCTATGCTGAATAGACACTCCTCACCCCTCTCTAAGGGGAGAGGAGGGGAGGGGTCTGTCTTTGTTCTATCATATTTTCTGTATCAAACATTTATTCCATGTAACGGAAAAACATGTTATTTGCAAGTGGTTGAAAAATCTTGAACGAGAATTGTGTCTGAAAACAATCTGATATCATAATGATGAGTTTTGGTAGAAGTACTAGGCATTTTTAGTAATAGGTAAATTCAACGGGGTCGATTAGAAGATCAATCAATGAACAGTTCTGCGATTGGATTCATGAACTTGCGCTTAGTAAGAAAACGTGAATGTTTGAAGGTATTGTTAACAAAAAACAAACTTTGGGCGGGACGAAGATCACCGGGTCAGCTAGTATTTTTATGAATATTCGCAAATGAGAATGTACAATAATGAAACGTGCCATTCAACTATTTTTTTTCAATATAGACAATTACAATATTCTTTTTGAATTGAAGCATCAAACGAACAAAACAGTTTTTTATTTCTTCTCGTTATTTTTGTCAACTACACCTAGCTGTGTGTAATAGTAAAAAATATGAGCGCAGAAAATTCTTAAAATAAAAACTTTAACTATTTCAATATGTACATCCCATCTATTTGCGTTGATTTTCGATGAAATTGAAGCGTTTTAAAAATCACTCAAAAATCCTCAAATGATTCTCTATTTTTTGTCGAAAGTTGTAACATCCTAGCTATTCGAGAATTTGAGTAAGTTTTTTTTAAGAAATCATAGATCACACAACTTTGAGGTAAATCGTATTTTGATTAGACATCAGGCTTTCTACCTGTGTTTTTTTTTTGAAGATTATAATGTATTGTGGATACGCCATTATAAAAAAATGATCGTTGTTAAAAATCTCTATATACAGTCAACTCTCCCTAACTCGATGTCCTGTATCTCGATATTTTCCCTAACTCGATGGAATTCATGGCACCTTCGATTTTACAAGCATTCTTCTCTCCATAACACGATACCTCCCTAACTCGATGCCTCTCTTACTCGATATGTTTTGATTCATTTTTCCATGGATTATCACCTCCCTAACTGGATTGATTTTCGCGTACATGTTTTTGTGCGTTATTACCTCAGATTTCAGTTGCCCTTGAAAGTGAAGACAAACAATTTCTTTTCAAGTATGGAAAACCACGAGAAACCTTTCAAGCGAACAATCAAAACGCTAACCATTGCGCAAGGTTTGAGCATCATCGAGCAGGTCAAAAAATATGGACGGAAAGGGTCTGAAGCTGCAAATAATTTCAGTATTGCACAAAGTGCGGTATCAACACTACTCAAACTAAAGTAAAAATGGAATCGGAATGGAAAATTGTATCTAGACCAAAAGCATATAAGGTTGGTCAGAATCGAGAAGCTGGAGCGGTCAATGAATTTTTGTCTTGTCAAGCTAGACAAAATAATTTACCCCTCTTCTATTCTTCGGGATATGGCTTGAGAATTTGTCCAGAAACTGGGAAATCCTAACTTTAAAGCACAACCAACATTGACGGGAGTGATATTCCGCTGGCATAATTAATGTGTCGTGAGCGATGTCGACGGTACAATACCGTTTGATTGCTGTCTTTTAATAATTAGTGCAAAAAGGACCAAAACGTGATTTGCTGTGATCTGATGCCAGATACCGATATACTGGAAAGTGTTGAAAAACCTGAGAAAAACGCTGAAGATAGTAGTTTTATTGAGATGTTAATTCCAACGTTTAATCAAACCTGAAGAATATGTCCGGAATATTGAAATCAACAGAAAATGTTCCTGTGAAACTCTTCGAACATTTCTTTGTGATTGAACAGTTCCTGCGTGATCGTTACAATTCAGTTTGAGTAACATACTTAATCAATATTTTCTTTGTTAACCTAGTGCCTCGTGCAAGTCGGACTCGATTATATACAAACTCGATTATATATGATTCGATTATGTAAAATTTAGGACTCGATTGTATACAGTTTGAAAAAAAAAGGTTTTTTTTTAAATTCAAATATGAATAATTTCAAGAAAAAAAATTAACCTTTCAGCATTAAGGTGAAATTTAAGTGGCTTTTATAAGTACAGTGGGTTAAAAATCGCGATTTTTGAAGATTTTGATTGAATCTTCATCAGGAATTGTTTATATCGATATTGCAGCGAAATTAAGAGAGATAGAAGTTGGGCGTACAAATTGTAGAGAGGCTAGAGAGCTTTAATTTAATTGATAGAAACAATCAAGTTTAGTATGAATTTTTAGGATAAAATTAATAATTACAAATAAAAAAAAAACTTTTAAATTTTCCACTTCAAAAATGTTTAATCCACTAATTTAGATGTTCCACTACTATATCCTGTACTAAATTTTCTCATCTTTCAAATGAAAGCAACAAAATCGGATTACGTAGCATACTTTTCAATGTAGAGTCAGTTTGAGCCAACAGAATCCGAAACAAAAAAAAAAGTTCTATAAGTCTGTCATCGTTGAAATTCTAACATATGCGTAGAAGGATTTTTTTCGTGAAATATAACCGTCTATCACCTCCTGAAGGATTCTGGAAAAAATATTATTTTTATATGAGAAAGGTGTTTTTTCACTTAAAGGGAATGAATCAAAAATTCAAATTCATACCATAATTGGGACACTTACCCTAATATATGACAATTTGAGACATAAAAAAAAATTAGGAAAAAATGTTCTGTATCTCAATACCTCCCTAACTCGATGGTCCCTTTGGATATCGAGTTAGGGAGAGTTGACTGTATATGAAAATCTCGTGTAACGATGTTCGTGGTCAAACTCTTCCGAAACGGCTCGACCAATTTCTATGAAATTATGCGCAAAAAATATGTGAAGCATGAGAATAGGTCGTAAACTATATAAGTTACCGCTAAGATACCGATTAGTGTATATTTAGTACCGATTAGTGTGGCCCTATATAGAAAAAAAACAAAAATCTATTTTTTTTTGTGTACGTATGTTGAAAGGTTTGCAATATACAAAGCGCGGAATTTTATCGCTCGTGAGAGGAATAATTTTATTCAACTCACCACGAATATCCGTTAAATGATGAAAACCGAATTAACCCACCTAGAAGTGATATTGTGCTTTTCAGCAGAAAAAACGGACAGACCCTTAACTATTTTGCTTTCGGCTCCAGTCATCTTCTAGATAGTCCAGCATTGGCATCTTGATTTCCGTTTGTAGACGCAGTGCATTCCTGGGGAACAGAATAAACAGACTTCTCACAGTTCATCTCACTCCCACTGTTCGTTTTACCCCACCGATACATTTTTTCAATAATTTAAATTTCTCACTCAAAAATTAATTTACTTCTCCGTACATACCTAATATCGCTTCTCTGTTAACTTACAAACCGAAATGAAACCATGAGCGAATCGAATTTTGAAATTAAACCACTCAAAATGAGTAATAAAAAGCCGAAAAAATTACATTTACATGCTTTTTGTTTCTCTTTTCCACTTTTAATCAGTAATCATTGTCATAGGGTGGTTTAAATATTTTAGAATAATATGTAGAAGGGGTTCTCGTTGACATGAATTTTAAATTAATAATGTAACTATACAAATCATTACCTCCACAGGCCGTCTTACACGTGCCTCTCCTATATCGAATACCCTTTTTCCGACCTCGCGTCGCCCACAACCGTGTGGGATTATGTTGCTAGCTGGGCGTAAAAATGGTACCAATCGGATTTCCATGCTTAAAATTGATTCCACGATGGTGCTCGTTACCAACTTTCGGAAATTGAAGGATACATACGAGCGTATCACACAGCCGCTTGTCGTAAACCCGTCGTTTGCGTCAAGTGCCATTACCCAATACGGAAGCATGGGTTTCATTGTATTGTGCGATTGTTGATGACGGCTTTCTCCGCTCGATTCGGGGTAGATTTGAATAACGACATTATTTTCGATATCTCCTCGGTAAAAACTACAGACAGCATGATGTCAAGTTTAATTTCGGCTTGATGGTATTCCAGAGACAATCAGTGAGAATATTCTTTCGACGAGTAGCGATGTGGACATCGTTGCGATCTTTGACACTTTCTCTTCGATGCTTAAATCGAAGATTTAGGAAAACACTAGTTTCTGATTTTCTGGAATTGAAAAGTCAATACTCTAGTTTCGACAGCAAGGTATACAGTGCTTTGCTTCCAAATCATTGTTTTTTTTCGGAAGGTGATTCTGATTTTTCCGGAAAAATTCTGTAGCAGGTGTCTAGAAAGGATGTAATGTTTTTTCTTGATTTCTTTTATTGCAATGAAATTATCAATTCTCTAATTTAAAACTATAACCAATAATTTCTCGAATATAAAAATTTATATTTCCATCGTTCGAATGAGTTTATTTTCTTTTTCTTCCAAATGATAGCAACACTGAATCGCTATCAGTATTCGTTCGATTTGTTCGAGACTTGAATGTGGTTCGTCCTCCTCAATGATTCAACGATACACAGTAGGGAGGAAATGACCGACGGAAAAAGAAAATTCATAAATATTTCTTCTTAACAATCTTGTTAGATTATTAAAAAGTCTGGAAATGCAGACAAATTCCCGTGGAATTCATCATCATTCCACTTCAGATTTCCCCACCCAGCTTTACCTTCATTTGGTTTTGTTTGAAAAGCTTTGGCGGGCAGAATCGGAATGGATGTTTCCAGCCACGGCTTCAAATTGACAGATGAGCATCCACCAGCTTTTTTTTGTTGATGTTCAAGGTCAAGAGTACCGTCCAGCAGAACAGTATATGCCGGTTTTTCTGATGATTCTGATACTGCTGGTTGGTTGAATTTTACAGAAGACGAAAGCAAAGAAAAAAAATACAAAAATGAATTCATCTTCATAACCATTGATACCGTTCGTTGCTACCGGATACAATTGAAGAATCGAGAAGGAAATGGAAAACTTACACCGACATTGATTCCCTCTCGTTCTTATTTTATGGCTACCCAACAACGAGAGCTACATTGATGCCAATTCGGAGGAAATTTTTCTATGTAGGAGGATTATCTTTTGGCACGTGCTATACTTGTACCGTTTGACCTCATAGAGTGCATTGCCTTCCCTCCTTCCCGAAGTAGCACTCGAGACGTACCGGATTATCCTCGATGGGATGTTTGGGCAATCGTACCTCCATCAGGTTCATTCCAAAGGTCGTGTCTGTGGGAAATGGTGGCTAAACAAAGGATGAGAAACTTATCGTCACTCAAGTTACGAATGAAATATGGCAGCAGCTACGATGCTTCGTATCGATCGACATACATTATTATATTTTTGGATTGATTGGTTTGTATTTTGCACATTTAGATTTGAGTTGTTAAAAACCGGTTCATCATAGTATAATCCCAATAATATTTGCAAGACATTAACGACCTTTATCAGAACAATATTTTGTAGCACAGAAATTAAAATAAACTGAGGCTCTCTTTCTGCTAATCAAAAGTTAGCAATAACTGATGGTGTCTAGAAAATAAAAATAGATCTGACTACAAAATAATTTTTTGAGATAATTTGACTGGGAATATTCATATGTAAAATAGCATAATTTATCTCAAATCACATTTATTTTGGATTTTTAGTAAACATGCTTTTCACGAACGAAATGAAAACATCCAAATAAGCAGACATTGCGATTTGACCCGTTTTTAGGCAAACTTTTATTTCCTCCACAATAAAACCTAATCACCGAATGTGTTGTTGCTCGACGAAATATGAAACAACACATTAACAAACTTGATCAAGTTGATTGGAATGAATTTTTTCATTAATGCTTGGTTTTAGAAAGATACGGGAAAAACTGAGAAAAATAAATTAATTTGATGAATACTTACTTGATTTGTTGGATGAGTCATTCCAGCTTTCCAGTTGAAATATCATTTTAAATTGCCCTTTGACAGTTTTCTATGTGAAAATTTAGCAAAAAGATAGAGTTCATTGTGAAATCTTCTACATTATCTTGTTAAACAGAAATTTTCCTATGAAACAATCTATCACAAGACATTTTTTATAAAAATTGTAATTCAGAGAACAGCGGCAAAATACACAAAACACGAATATTTCATTTTTTTCGCCTGCAAATGGTTCAATGTTTAACGCCTTAAAAGCACTCTCAATATTTATACGCCATTTGAAATGGCTTGTTCCGAAAAAATATATATATATATATTTACAGAGTTGAATCACTGTGTGCTTTGTCGGGAGAAAGGGTCTAGCGAGGAGCGCCTCGCAATATCCGAAATCACATTTTGCCACTTTTACGATAGGAATAAATCTCGCAGGGGTTTTATTTCCGCCGACACGAAAAGAGGACACTCCCGATGGAGCGAAGCTTCGGAGGCAAACAGCGCTAGTAGCATCATATGCGTGTTCAATTTTTGATAAATGGAAGTGATTTGAAGTTCCTCTTCCTTCGCTATGCCATTGCTGCCAGACAACACATTCGTCGCATACACTTTACGGAGCGCCTCAATTTATCGTAACCTATGTCCCACAGTCATCGTTTTCATTGTGGAAGTTTGTTTGTGCTCTGGATTGGAAATCTTGCTTTTTTATGTGAAGTCTTTGAAAGACTTATTTGGAAGCGCTTCGTCCTCTTCTCACATCTGTCTGGAAATTTCGCGTGAAAAATGCTCGCAGTCTATTCTTCATATTCATAGCGGCGGCTCTCAATTTTTCACGTAGATAGCCTATTTTCAATCTTCGTTTGTGATGGAATTTCCTGTAGTCTGGAAGCCTCGCTTAATATTGATGTACATCAGTCATAAGATCCAGACACAAATACTAGCACGACACTAACTGCTACGATGGCATAATAATATAGTTTTATACACCAATGCTGTTCGATAAAAAACAGTACTCAATTGACGAATTTACGTTGGATTTACAACCAGAAGGCGCAGCGAGTAAAATGAGGATGTTTTGTTTTTTTGGTATGAAATTCGTTCAAATTTTCTAGAAAAATCAGAATTTATCTTCAAATTTCCCGGTTTCATGTATTCTTTCCTCGCTGAAAAGGTTAGAAAATCATCATTTTACAATGTGCTATGTATATTACGAAGAATGGCTTGTATTATAACTTTATATTTTTTCAACTAAGTAAACGATGAATGGAGTGTTTTGCGCTAAAAATACTGCAAATCCTTCTCGTATCGACCCCTATATAATCAATGATATTAGCCAATTTGATATGATATCGATTTCATCGCAATTATCCATGGTACCAATAACCAGTATGCATTATCAAACTCAAAATTTTCGAAGATTATCTATGACTTTGGTCAAATCGCGTGTTGAAACCATCGTAAATATACAAAACTCCAACTTTCTTACCATATACTGACGACATTCAATGGCTGAAATGAATCTAAATTGAAATAAAATAAATAATCACCACCGAATCTTGCTTTTCAGTGCGTAAAATAAACAAACACCCTCACTTTTGTGGTTCTGAGCTCTAACGTAGATGTCGCACGAGCTGATTCTGCTTTGCGTAAATTCGTCAATTGACGAATTTGTTTATTTTACGCACTGAAAAGCGCGATTCGGTCGTAATTATTAATTTTATTTTTATTTAGATTCATTTCAGCCACTAAATGTCGTCAGTATATGGTTAGAAAATTATTGTTTTGTATATTGCCGAGGGTTTCAACAAGCGATTTTACCAAATTCATAGATAATCTTCGGAAATTTTAGATTTGATGATGCATACCGGTTATTGATACTATGGATAATTGCGATGAAATCGATATCATATAAAATTGGCTGATATCATTGATTATGTAGGGGTCGATACGAGAAGGATTTGCAGTATTTTTAGCGCAAAACACCCTATTCGTCGTTTACTTAGTTGAAAAGAATTAAAGTTACAATACTTATAACAAGCCATTCCTCGTAATATACGTTGCACATTGTAAAATGATGATTTTCTAACCTTTTCAGCGTGGAAAGTATACATGAAACCGGAAAATTTGAAAATAAATTCTGATTTTTCTAAAAAATTTCAACGAAGTTCATACCAAAAAAACAAAACATCCTCATTTTACTCGCTGCGCCATCTGGTTGTAAATCTAACGTAAATTCGTCAATAGTAATACATTGTTGTTGTGGTTCTAACACTTCAACGTGCTAAGATTCAAAGATTTTTTTCACAGAATTGTGGGACGAGATTATTTAGGGGTTTTTTTTTGTTGCCGAAACCACTTCTCGAGTGCAATGCTTTAACACTAAACCTACCAATGTTTCATGTATATCTATTCCTACCACAGCGGGTCAAGTGACCCTTTATAAATAGTTAGTGAACAATGACTCGATTTATTAAGTTTTGTTGAGAAACGTGGCATAGCAAATTTCTCCTGAATATTTCGACATTTTGGGAAAACAATTATTAGCAAAATATTGAAATTACAATTTTTGACACGTGAAATAGCACTATAGCTTGGAATGATTACTGTTAGCTCGCTTGGATAGTCCGCATTACAATTAATTCTGATCATTCACTATTCATTCACAAATACCACAAAATATATAAAGCAACAGGAAAAAATGTGTAATGCAATGGTTTTGTATCACAACCACACATACAAATCTTTCTGAGAGAAAATTTATGGTGCAACGAGCGGGAGTAGACGGGTGTTTTTTCGCTCCGTGTTGTGATCTTTGAATTCATGTGTTTTTGTCGTTAAATAGCTTTTTAATTCGTGTAACGTGTGAAAATCAATCTGCTCTGTTCTACTGAATCGAAGATTTGTGAAATTCAGTTGAATTACATGGAGAAATCAAAAAAATAAAAACAGAATAGTGTCATGGTATCAATCGAGCGAAGCCAAAATGGCTTCAGTTCGCATTTTCTAGTGAAAATCTCTCCGTTGTGCTCGGCTTTGCATTGTGTTTCCAATCGTCGTGTCTCTTTTCGTCGCGTGTGTACATTGTTGTGGCAAAAGTTGTGGTAGGTTCCATCGGTTTAGTCAAACTGGCTAACGAATATGCTGTTGTTTTTGTTTTTTTTTCTTCCAAAACAAGTACGAAGTTCCTGTGCCGAAGTATCACGTGATACTTCGAAGTGATATTATCACTAAGAAGAGGAGCCTCACAGTCATTTCAATAGGTTTGAGACTATTGCAGCTAAGTATTACTATTCATATCTTCCAGATTAAAATAATGTGTTAGTAGTAAAGAAAACAAAAGCAGAAGGTGTAGAAGTAACACCAATGATTGTGAAGAGATATAGTGAATAGCCTTTTTAGTGAGAGTAAGCGAAAGGTTACAAGTGTAAACAATAGCATGCAGTAGAGTGAATGAAACGTGATCTCTAACGTTCACCAGAGACCGTTTGTTTTCTCTCTTCCTCTGCCGCTCTCTCATTATTTCATATATGAGTGTTGTGGTTGTGCAAAGGCAAGATTTTTTTTGGCGCGGGTTCTCTCCGCTCAGATATTAGCGCTCTGTTCCCTTCATAGCGCCGCACTCTCTAAAATGGGTCTGACGTACCAAGCAAGAATTCCTAAAGATGCTCATGCCGAAAGTTTTTGTTGTGCAGTTATGCTTAAGGCTGAGATTTTGCAAACATTTCTTCTGTACACAGATAGGTCTAGATAGATGTCTTATAACAAATTTGTACATGTTCAAATTCAGGATGTTTTTAGATTTAATTTTCACGCACATTGAATTTATTATCTACGTAACTGTTAGTTTGATAGTTTTCTGTGTTCATAGCATGCTATGCTTATATACAGAGTGGCGCATAAGTCAGGCAACGCTCTATGAAGGAAAAAAACAGGAAGTGGGTTATATCTATGGTATAACCGCAAGGGTGACGTAGGACTATCGTTGATTTAGAGATCATTTGTTTGAAGTTGAATCTGAATTCATTCTGAATGAATGAATATTTGGAGAACTTCGAAAACGAGAGCGTTACGTTGGAGGCACAAGGTTTCATGCATCCAATATTGGATACGGAAATATCCTACTGATGGGGAAGAATAATCTTCAG